>NC_138300.1:121922500-121995000 GCF_965601325.2 Salmo salar
ATCTCCATCTGGCTTTTCGGGGTCACCTTATATTTTTTAACATAGCTACATCTATGGTCTTTTAGGGTTTTATGTCGTGTGTAATGTGCGGTAACCTATATCATAGGCAATGTATTGAATAATGGCACAATCATTAGTTGTTTTGGGGGGGCTTGGGATCATAAAATGTCTTTAACATATGGTTCATAAAATGTCTAATGTATGGCTCATAAAATGTCTAATGTATGACTCATAAAATGTCTAATGTATGACTCATAAAATCTCTAATGTATGGCTCATAAAATGTCTTTAACGTATGGTTCATAAAATGTCTAATGTATGGCTCATAAAATGTCTAATGTATGACTCATAAAATGTCTAATGTATGGCTCATAAAATGTCTAATGTATGACTCATAAAATGTCTAATGTATGGGTCATAAAATGTCTAATGTATGACTCATAAAATGTCTAATGTATGACTCATAAAATGTCTAATGTATGGTTCATAAAATGTCTAATGTATGGCTCATAAAATGTCTAATGTATGACTCATAAAATGTCTAATGTATGACTCATAAAATGTCTAATGTATGGCTCATAAAATGTCTTTATTGTATGGCTCATAAAATGTCTTTAAAGTATGGCTCATAAAATGTCTTTATTGTATGGCTCATAAAATGTCTAATGTATGACTCATAAAATGTCTAATGTATGACTCATAAAATGTCTTTATTGTGTGGCTCATAAAATGTCTTTAAAGTATGGCTCATAAAATGTCTTTATTGTATGGCTCATAAAATGTCTAATGTATGGCTCATAAAATGTCTTTATTGTATGGCTCATAAAATGTCTAATGTATGGCTCATAAAATGTCTTTATTGTATGGCTCATAAAATGTCTAATGTATGGCTCATAAAATGTCTTTATTGTATGGCTCATAAAATGTCTAATGTATGGCTCATAAAATGTCTAATGTATGACTCATAAAATGTCTAATGTATGACTCATAAAATGTCTTTATTGTGTGGCTCATAAAATGTCTTTAAAGTATGGCTCATAAAATGTCTTTATTGTATGGCTCATAAAATGTCTAATGTATGGCTCATAAAATGTCTAATGTATGACTCATAAAATGTCTTTATTGTGTGGCTCATAAAATGTCTTTAAAGTATGGCTCATAAAATGTCTTTATTGTATGGCTCATAAAATGTCTAATGTATGGCTCATAAAATGTCTTTATTGTATGGCTCATAAAATGTCTAATGTATGGCTCATAAAATGTCTAATGTATGACTCATAAAATGTCTAATGTATGGCTCATAAAATGTCTTTATTGTATGGCTCATAAAATGTCTTTAAAGTATGGCTCATAAAATGTCTTTATTGTATGGCTCATAAAATGTCTAATGTATGACTCATAAAATGTCTAATGTATGACTCATAAAATGTCTAATGTATGACTCATAAAATGTCTTTATTGTGTGGCTCATAAAATGTCTTTAAAGTATGGCTCATAAAATGTCTTTATTGTATGGCTCATAAAATGTCTAATGTATGGCTCATAAAATGTCTTTATTGTATGGCTCATAAAATGTCTAATGTATGGCTCATAAAATGTCTTTATTGTATGGCTCATAAAATGTCTAATGTATGGCTCATAAAATGTCTTTATTGTATGGCTCATAAAATGTCTAATGTATGACTCATAAAATGTCTAATGTATGACTCATAAAATGTCTTTATTGTATGGCTCATAAAATGTCTTTAAAGTATGGCTCATAAAATGTCTTTATTGTATGGCTCATAAAATGTCTAATGTATGGCTCATAAAATGTCTAATGTATGACTCATATAATGTCTAATGTATGACTCATAAAATGTCTTTATTGTGTGGCTCATAAAATGTCTTTAAAGTATGGCTCATAAAATGTCTTTATTGTATGGCTCATAAAATGTCTAATGTATGGCTCATAAAATGTCTTTATTGTATGGCTCATAAAATGTCTAATGTATGGCTCATAAAATGTCTTTATTGTATGGCTCATAAAATGTCTAATGTATGGCTCATAAAATGTCTTTATTGTATGGCTCATAAAATGTCTAATGTATGGCTCATAAAATGTCTTTATTGTATGGCTCATAAAATGTCTAATGTATGGCTCATAAAATGCCTTTATTGTATGGCTCATAAAATGTCTAATGTATGGCTCATAAAATGTCTTTATTGTATGGCTCATAAAATGTCTAATGTATGGCTCATAAAATGTCTAATGTATGGCTCATAAAATGTCTTTACTGTATGGCTCATAAGGTAGCCTAGTGGTTAGAGCATTGGTCTAGTAACCGAACGGTTGCAAGATTGAATCCCTGAGCTGACAAGGTAAAAATCTGTTGTTCTCCCCCTGAACAAGGCAGTTCAGGGAGAGAAAATAAGAATTGGTTCTTAACTGACTTGCCTAGTAAAAAATGTCTTTACTGTATGCCTCATCAGGCTCTGGTAGCATCAGACTTAAATTTTCATGCCGATCAAATCCAGACATATTAATATGCTTTATCTGCTTTAGAATGACTCTTCCAGTTTGGGCGGGAAATACCGGGTTTCCCGGGAGAAATGCGATTATTGTCTGTAACTTATTTTTTAGATGTTTGGGGTGAACCATGATGTGCAGGCATAATCAAAGTGACACTGGACTAGAGCACTTGCCAGAGTTTTCTATAGGTTTCCAATTGGTGACAGATTTTAATGCGAATATTCAAACATTTGTATAAAAAAAATAATATGCACATTTCAGAGTTTTCTTTAGGAAAATTTGGCGCTGGGCATCATGACCGGGAAGATTTTAATTTATCAGACATTTCAGAAATGTACTTGACATCCGTATGCATTCAGATCCAACATGGCGCAGGGAGCGCCATCAATAAATGAGGAATGTCGGACAAATAAGCCACATTTACATGTCCTTAAAAACAGCCTATAACAAATTACAAAAACACTTTTCCTTGTGTTTCGATGTGTAGCATATGCAAAACTTTACAGACAAATTTTGTATTGTTTTTTTAGGCTACTTTCCTAAAACAATAGTTGTGGTTCAGCTGTCAGAGATTTGAGCACAAAATGCATCAGGGCATTGTATTTTGTTTAATTTCACCTTTATTTAACCAGGTAGACTAGTTGAGAACAGGTTCTCATTTACAACTGCGACCTGGCCAAGATAAAGCAAAGCAGTTCAACACAAACAACACAGAGTTACACATGGAATATACAAACATGCAGTCAATAATACAATAGAAAATGTCTATATACAGTGTGTGCAAATGAGGTAAGATAAGGGAGGTAAGGCAATAAATAGGCCATAGTGGTGAAATAATTACAATATAGCAATTAAACACTGGAGTGATAGATGTGCAAAAGATGAGTGTGCAAGTAGAGATACTGGGGTGCAAAGGAACAAAATAATTAACAGTATGGGGATGAGGTAGTTGGATGGGCTATTTACAGATGGGCTATGTACAGGTACAGTGATCTGTGAGCATAGACCTTCATTTCATAGGCCTGCAGTAGCTAAAGCTAATAGCCACACCGTACCCTGGCGTCCATCATTACCCTGGCGTCCATCATTACCCCGGCGTCCATCATTACCCCGGCGTCCATCATTACCCCGGCGTCCATCATTACCCCGGCGTCCATCATTACCCCGGCATCCATCATTACCCCGGCATCCATCATTACCCCGACGTCCATCATTACCCTGGCGTCCATCATTACCCCGGCGTCCATCATTACCCCGGCATCCATCATTACCCCGGCATCCATCATTACCCCGGCATCCATCATTACCCCGGCATCCATCAATACCCTGGCATCCATCATTACCCCGACATCCATCATTACCCCGACATCCATCATTACCCCGACATCCATCATTACCCTGGCATCCATCATTACCCTGACATCCATCATTACCCTGGCATCCATCATTACCAGCACCTGCACGTCATTATGAGACACACCTGGACTCCATTACCTCACGGATTACCTCCCCTAGATCTGGCACTGCTGTAGGTTCTTTCCCCAGTCAGTATTGTTTCTGTGTTTATGAGAAAACGCCACTGCTGTGTTGTCTCGTTCCGTGTTTGTTGTTTTATTAAACGTACCACCTGCTTCTCGACTCACAGCGTCTTCGTTACACAGAGTGTGTGTTAAGCATTCCTGTATAATTAGCCTGCTCGGAGCATATGGCCACATTATTACAGGACGACTTGGGAGAATGATGATCTGTAACAGACAACGTTTTCGTCAACGGAAGTGAAAATACAGCCAGACTGGCCTGCTACTGTGACTTCCTAGACCTTATAAACCGTTGAGAGTAGGACACAACTGATCCAAATCTAATGGAACATTCAAATCACAGAGCTTCAGCACCGTTATTCAAATCGCACTTTCACTGCAGGCCAGAACATTGTAATCACTTGAAAACAATAACGCAATTATTCATTACAATGTGGTGTTGTAGGCTAGCCTAGGGTAGGATACTAGTATTATGGTGTTGTAGGCTAGCCTAGGGTAGGATACTAGTATTATGGTGTTGTAGGCTAGCCTAGGGTAGGATACTAGTATTATGGTGTTGTAGGCTAGTCTGGGGTAGGATACTAGTATTATGGTGTTGTAGGCTAGCCTAGGGTAGGATACTAGTATTATGGTGTTGTAGGCTAGTCTGGGTAGGATACTAGTATTATGGTGTTGTAGGCTAGTCTGGGTAGGATACTAGTATTATGGTGTTGTAGGCTAGCCTAGGGTAGGATACTAGTATTGTGGTGTTGTAGGCTAGTCTGGGTAGGATACTAGTATTATGGTGTTGTAGGCTAGCCTAGGGTAGGATACTAGTATTATGGTGTTGTAGGCTAGCCTAGGGTAGGATACTAGTATTATGGTGTTGTAGGCTAGTCTGGGTAGGATACTAGTATTATGGTGTTGTAGGCTAGCCTAGGGTAGGATACTAGTATTATGGTGTTGTAGGCTAGTCTGGGTAGGATACTAGTATTATGGTGTTGTAGGCTAGTCTGGGGTAGGATACTAGTATTATGGTGTTGTAGGCTAGTCTGGGTAGGATACTAGTATTATGGTGTTGTAGGCTAGTCTGGGGTAGGATACTAGTATTGTGGTGTTGTAGGCTAGTCTGGGTAGGATACTAGTATTATGGTGTTGTAGGCTAGACTGGGGTAGGATACTAGTATTATGGTGTTGTAGGCTAGCCTGGGTAGGATCATTGTATTATCGCGAGGGGTGAAGCGGTCTAACACGCTCCCCAAACCGGACGCGTTGCGTGCTCGAGCGTTGCGAAATGTACACATACATGTTATTCAATCATTGCAACCCCATTGCTCGCGCCAGGCGCTAAAATAGATGTTGCTTCTATTTGTGATGCGCAACGCGATGCAAGTCCTGCCTCTCCCATCTCCTCATTGGCTTTTAGAAGCATATACCCACGTGCCATTTCCTCATTGGTTATAACCACATGGGTGTTTGAAAGCTGTACTGAGTTCGGTTGTGGTAATACTTCTAATTATGGAAGTTAGATGCCAATCGCCATATCAAGTCCAAAGATGAAAAAGCCTGGAAGGAGGAGAGGTGACTATAAACGATTCGGTTGACCGTTTAATGCTTTTCGACCTGTCCCCAAATTAATATAATTGGTTCAGAGTTTCTTTTGATATTTCAACCTGCGTGACGTGATCACGTTTGGTGTGGGGGAACAAAAAAAAATGGTGAACGATGGCGCACGCGCATCCGGTATGGGCATGGTCTAAGGCACTGCATCTCAGTGCAAGAGGCATCACTACAGTCGCTGGTTCGAATCCAGGCTGTATCACATCCGGCCATGAATGGGAGTAGGGCAGCGCACAATTGGCCCAGCGTCGTCCGGGTTTGGCCCGGGGTAGGCCGTCATTGTAAATAAACATTTGTTGTGAACCGACTTGCTTAGTTAAAAAAAATAATAATACAAAATATAAATATGGGAGCTTTTTGAGCTGTGTGTCTCATGTCTTCACGGTTCTTTCATTCAGAAAGGAGATGGATGTGGAGGTCCTGGGTTGGCGTGGTTACAAGTGGTCTGCGGTTGTCAGGCCGATTGGATGTACTTACGAATTCTCTAAAACATTGTTAGAGGCAATTTATGGTAGAAAAATGTACATAAAATTCTCTGGTAACAGTTCCGGTGGACATTCCTGGAGTCAGCATACCAATTGCACGCTCCTTCAAAACATTAGACATCTGTGTCATTGTGTTCTATGACAAAACAGCACATTTTAAAGTGGCTTTTTTTTTTATTGTCCCCAGCACAAGTTGCACCTGTGTAATGATCAGGGGCACAACTTTGGTTTTAGAAGTTTATCCAGTCGGATAAACACTCCAAACAGCCTAACTGACCGCTGGGAGGCCATTGCACGGTCCTAAAGCACACTGAGGCCTCGTTTTGTATCACATTTCAATGATAAAACTGGGGAAGGCAAAAACTGCAATTTTACCCCCCGTCTCCAGTGAAAATTGCCCCCCTGTGTAATGATCATGCTGTTTAATCAGCTTCTTGATACACCACAACTGTCAGGTGGATGGATTATCTTGGCAAAGGAGAAATTCTCCCTAAACAGGGATGTAAACAAATTTGAGCTCAAAGTTAGAGAGAAATAAGCTTTTTGTGCATAGGGAACAATTCTGGGATTTGTTTATTTCAGCTGAATAAACATGGGACCATCACCGGTCATATTCAAGGGGTGTTGTGCGTTCATAAATTCATCAGTTATTCTGCACTCTGGCACACTCAGACGAGTAGATAGCCAGAGTGAATTTACGAACACACCCATAGAGTGAACGGTGCCCAGACTAGACAAGACCACTTTTTTCTGAGCCAGTCGAAATCACTTATCAACGGCATTATCATGGAAACATGGAAGTAAATGCAACTAGTGTACTGTCATTTCAGGTTTAATGTTTGACGTGACTGAGTTAGCTGGAGCTACCTAGCTAGCTAGCACGTTACAAGAACCGTTATCCAGCATTTCAGGTTTAATGTTTGACGTGACTGAGTTAGCTGGAGCTACCTAGCTAGCTAGCACGTTACAAGAACCGTTACCCAGCAACCAGAACAGACAACTAGTTATTTTGCATAGCAACTCATTCCAGGCAGGTCTACACACCACCAGAGATGGTAGATTGTGAAGCTGTGGACACCGGTCGCGTCATACCTGGTCAGTGGCACAGAGAGGCCCCTCTGTCGTCAGTGAGAGTCAACACTGGAAACCACCATTCCCAAGAGGCCAAGGGGAAATTCGACAAGAGTTATTTTGCTACTTCAGCTCATAAACTGGAGCTGTTAGCCGGCAGCATGGCTGTTACCACTGACTGCATATGAAGAAGGCCGCATGCCATGGACCATCATAGGCCATGGAATATCACTCTGCTATCTAGACTCTAGACGGATAGATCATTAGAATGATGATTATTAAAAAAAGAAAATCCAAATTAAATGCATAACGTTTAATTTATTAATGAATAGATAACTAAATATATTCAGGACGATTTGGTTCATGTTTTTAGAATTTGGTTAAAAAGAGACGTTCGTTGTTTCATCTAGTTGATCAATTACTCATCAGTCATATTCTCCAATAAATGTTTAACCAGAATGGACTGGATTTCCATCTTTGCCCTTTCTCTCGCTCTAATTGGCAAACTTTGTAAGGTTTTCCCCACATACTGTCCAAATATAGTACTTGTGTCAGTTTCGGTTGCCTTCAATATGTTTACCACCTGGGAGTTCACCTACCCTTTTGCCTGATCGACTGCAGCCCTCTTGGGTGCTCTCCTTGAGATGCTGGTGGTAGGTGATGTCTCTTCTGGCTCTGTGATGTGTCTGTCCTCATTGACTTTCATGAAGATTAAAAGACATTCTTATTTTACTCCCACCACTAAAACTGTGGTCATGTGGTATTTCACAACGCAGTTACACATTGTTGCCACCAGGTGTTGCAATTGTTCTGTCTGTATCCTGGGTTATCACATAGGCTAGTCTAGAATAAAATGTCCAATAGTTGTATTGTTATGTAGCCAACTAGACTTCTTGGAGTCAGCTCGAAGAGCTCATCATCATCATCGTGTGTGGTCAGGTTGTCCTGGCTTGGTCCTGCTTTCAAGACATGCCGCAGGAAGTGCAAGCGTATGAAATGCGCCCAGTTCGGCACATACACCTTCTTCTGTCCCTGAACTCTTGGACTGCTCTACTTTCTTGTTTTCCCTCCCAAATGTAGTTCGGAAGTTCCTTGATATCTGAAACGTTTTGGGAAAGTACACTTCTAATACAATGTCTAATAACGGATTAGCTAGTTTAAACTAACAGGATTTATTTTGGTAACTTAACACTATTTTGCCTAACGTTACATTGCTAGCTACCTGCGTCTTTCCCTAGTATATCACAAAGGGCTGACAGAGCATCTTCCCCGGCATCCCTCTTCCTTCGGATCCCCAAGTGATACGCGCTCAAGACAGATACAAAGAGTCATAGCTATTAAAAAACAAATACTCAGATCTGAGTTAGCTAGCTAGCTAATGCGCTGAATATGTTTAGATATTAATTGCTAGCTAACTAGCTAGCTAGGAAGTTTCATTATGTTAGCTAACTAGCTAGCTGACACGCTGAATATATTTAGATATTAATTGTTAGCTAACTAGCTAGCTAGCAATTTTCGTTACGTTAGCTAACTAGCTAGCTAACTTTACAATGTATCATTCACTTTACAATATATCATGATTTGAATGTAGCCTATACTGTGAAAAGTCAATACCTTGGAAGTATTCTATAACTTTGGACCTCTTTGGTGTGTATCCATGTCACGACACCTGATTTTCTTCGGCATTATTAAACTATCTAATACATACATATTGATATGTATATATATATATAGAGCTAGCTAGTTAAACTTAAATGTTGATCATGGTAGAGGTTTCAACTGTCATACGACGTGTCATGTTAGCAATTTTTTTTAGTTGCGTGAAATAGAATTTAATTTTATGTCGTGCGATGTAAACTGAGATGCAACTTTGCTGCAAACAACAGAAATTGCATACAGATTGCTTCGTGTGACAATTTATGCTTGATGTGAAAATGTGGTCGAAGGCGCCGTATGGATGGTGTGAGGCAATTGCGGAGCCTCTGGGAGCATGCAGAGACCATATTTTGCATACCTAGATTGTACAATATTTGCCCATTATTATTTTTAAATCCTTCAAGCTCTGTCAGGTTGGTTGCTGATCATTGCTAGACATCCATTTTAAATGATTGCAATAGATTTGCAATAGATTTTCAATCAGATTTAAGTAAAAACTGTAACTAGGCCTCTCAAGAACATTCAATGTTGTATTGGGAAGCAACTCCAGTACATATTTGTCCTTGTGTTTTCGGGTTATTGTCCTGCAGAAATGTGAATTTGTCTCACAGTGTCTGTTGGAAAGCAGACTGAAACCATTTTTCCTCTAGGATTTTGCCTGTGCTTAGCTGTATTACGTTTCTGCCGATGACAAGCATACCCATAACATGAGACAGCCACCATCATGCTTGAAAATATGAAGAGTGTTACTCAGTGATGTGTTGTGTTAGATTTGCCATAAACATAACGCTTTGTATTCAGGATAAAAGGTTAATTTTTGCAGTATTACTTTAGTGCCTTATTAAAAACAGGATGCATGTTTTGGAATAGTTTTATTCTGTATTCTTTCTTTTCACCCTGTCATTTAGGTTAGTATTGTGGAGTAACTAAATTGTTGTTGATCCATCCACAGTTTTCTCCCATCACAGCCATTAAACTATGTAACTAACTGTGAAATCACTGAGCGGTTTCCTTCCCCTCCGGCAACTGAGTTAGGGAGGACGTTTGTATCTTGGTAGTGACTGGGTATATTGATACATCATCCAAAGTGTAATTAATAAAGTTAGCATGCACAAAGGGATATTCAATGTCAGCATCTACCAATAGATGCCCTTCTTTGAGAGGCATCGGAAAACCTCCCTGGTCGTTGTGGTGGAAAATGTGCTTGAAATTTACTTCTCGACTGAGGGACCGTACAGATAATTGTATGTGTGTGGTACAGAGATGGGGTAGTCATTCAAAGATCATGTTAACTCACAGAGTGAGTCCATGCAACTAATTAAGCACATTTTTACTCCTGTACTTATTCAGGCTTGCCATAACAAAGGGGTTGAATACTTATTGACTAAAGACATTTCAGCTTTTAATTTTTAATTAATTTGTAAAAAATAATTTAAATATTTTTTTTTTTATATCCAGTGACATTATGTGGTATTGTGTCTAGATCAGTGACACACAATCTCAATTTAATCCATTTTACATTCAGGTTGTAACACAACAAAATGTTGAATATGTCAAGAAATGTGAATACTTTCTGAAGGCACTGTATGCAATATCCAGTGCCTTCATGATTGGTATGTGATTACTTCGGGCTTTGAACAAAAACCTTGTAATTTCTAGTGCCACAATTTAAACAACTGAACCAAACAGGACATCTTTGTTACGTGTTGTCAGTACGGATACCAGTACTGGCTGGATATATCTTGCTGTAGCTAGTTTATCTGACAGAGAAATTAAGGGATCACATATGTAAAATATAGGGAAGGATGGATGGATCAGATATGTAAATGGTTGTGAATTGTGAGTTTAGTCAGGTGTGAAGAGTCTGCTTCCTGTTATCTTTGTTACGCGTTGTCTCTACTAATGGTGCCTGGACATACCGGTATATTGCTGTAGCTAGTTTGTCTGAGGTAATCCACAGAGATATAAATGGAAACAAAAAAAAAAAGTGGGTGATGAAATAGATCATATGTAAATGAGGACATCGAATGGATGGATGTGGATCCAGAGTTTAGTCAGGTGTGAAGAGACTGATGCCTCAGGGACACAGACACTGTCACAGTCATATTTTGCTGGGAAACATGATCATTTAGTGACTCATTGTTAACAGCTCTGAGGACACACAGAGAGAGAGAGAGAGAGAGAGAGAGAGAGAGAGGTACAGCAATAGAGGGAGAAGGGTGAAGAGAAAGAGAGGGAGGGAGGGAGAAAAAGAGTGTGAATAAATCCTGAGAGAGAGAGAGAAAGGCGGAGACAGAGAGTGAGAGAAAGGAGGAGAGAGAGAGTGTGTTCACAGTCAGCCCACTGACACCCCTATCAGATCACAGCAAAATACACAGTCTACGTGAACAGAGCAATATTCAATCATGAGGCATCAAAGCCAAAGGAACTGAATAATATATATATATATAATCGATCAAAATAAGGTTATTTTTGGTCAAGGTTGGCTAAAAGTATACCTGTCTCATAGTTTGTGTTAGACACTGATCTAATATGAGTTACTTACATTCTATACAAATAAAAAAGTTAAAGTCTACTCTGTCCCCATTCATCCAACACCAACAAAAGGCACAAAAATGGCTGCACTATCTAGCCAAAATACTTTTTTTGGATGTTATTTTGAGAGAGAGAGAGAAACATGTAAAGACATGCAGGTCATATTATACCATTTAGAATTTGTTATTTTATTTAAATCTCACCATTTTGTTAATTGTTGCTCAAAATTAACCCAATAATTCAGACACATGGGACGTCTTAAACAGTATCATCCACAATGGGGCAAAACTAAATTCAACTAATGAGCTAAATACCTTTTTGTTTTTGTCTGGATCTGCTAGTTGTCCCTCCCTCTCTGGATCTGTTTGTTGTCCCTCCCTCTCTGGATCTGTGTGTTGTCCCTCCCTCTCTGGATCTGTGTGTTGTCCCTCCCTCTCTGGATCTGTGTGTTGTCTCTCCCTCTCTGGATCTGTGTGTTGTCCCTCCCTCTCTGGATCTGTGTGTTGTCCCTCCCTCTCTGGATCTGTGTGTTGTCCCTCCCTCTCTGGATCTGTTTGTTGTCCCTCTCTCTCTGGATCTGTTTGTTGTCCCTCCCTCTCTGGATCTGTGTGTTGTCTCTCCCTCTCTGGATCTGTGTGTTGTCCCTCCCTCTCTGGATCTGTTTGTTTGTCTCTCTCTGGATCTGTTTGTTTGTCTCTCTCTGGATCTGTTTGTTGTCCCTCCCTCTCTGGATCTGTTTGTTTGTCTCTCTCTGGATCTGTTTGTTTGTCTCTCTCTGGATCTGTTTGTTGTCCCTCCCTCTCTGGATCTGTTTGTTGTCCCTCCCTCTCTGGATCTGTGTGTTGTCCCTCTCTGGATCTGTTTGTTGTCCCTCTCTGGATCTGTTTGTTGTCCCTCTCTGGATCTGTTTGTTGTCCCTCCCTGTCTGGATCTGTTTGTTGTCCCTCCCGTCTGGATCTGTTTGTTGTCCCTCCCTCTCTGGATCTGTGTGTTGTCCCTCCCCTCTCTGGATCTGTGTGTTGTCCCTCTCTCTCTGGATCTGTTTGTTGTCCCTCCCTCTCTGGATCTGTGTGTTGTCCCTCCTTCTCTGGATCTGTGTGTTGTCCCTCCCTCTCTGGATCTGTGTGTTGTCCCTCCCTCTCTGGATCTGTTTGTTGTCTCTCTCTGGATCTGTTTGTTGTCCCTCCCTCTCTGGATCTGTGTGTTGTCCCTCCCTCTCTGGATCTGTGTGTTGTCCCTCCCTCTCTGGATCTGTGTGTTGTCCCTCCCTCTCTGGATCTGTGTGTTGTCCCTCCCTGTCTGGATCTGTGTGTTGTCCCTCCCTCTCTGGATCTGTTTGTTGTCCCTCCCTCTCTGGATCTGTGTGTTGTCCCTCCCTCTCTGGATCTGTTTGTTTGTCTCTCTCTGGATCTGTGTGTTGTCCCTCCCTCTCTGGATCTGTGTGTTGTCCCTCCCTCTCTGGATCTGTTTGTTGTCCCTCCCTCTCTGGATCTGTTTGTTGTCCCTCCCTCTCTGGATCTGTGTGTTGTCCCTCCCTCTCTGGATCTGTGTGTTGTCCCTCCCTCTCTGGATCTGTGTGTTGTCCCTCCCTGTCTGGATCTGTGTGTTGTCCCTCCCTCTCTGGATCTGTGTGTTGTCCCTCCCTCTCTGGATCTGTGTGTTGTCCCTCCCTCTCTGGATCTGTGTGTTGTCCCTCCCTCTCTGGATCTGTGTGTTGTCCCTCCCTCTCTGGATCTGTGTGTTGTCCCTCCCTCTCTGGATCTGTGTGTTGTCCCTCCCTCTCTGGATCTGTTTGTTGTCCCTCCCTCTCTGGATCTGTGTGTTGTCCCTCCCTCTCTGGATCTGTGTGTTGTCCCTCCCTCTCTGGATCTGTTTGTTGTCCCTCTCTGGATCTGTGTGTTGTCCCTCCCTCTCTGGATCTGTGTGTTTGTCTCTCTCTGGATCTGTGTGTTGTCCCTCCCTCTCTGGATCTGTGTGTTGTCCCTCCCTCTCTGGATCTGTGTGTTGTCCCTCCCTCTCTGGATCTGTGTGTTGTCCCTCCCTCTCTGGATCTGTTTGTTTGTCTCTCTCTGGATCTGTGTGTTGTCCCTCCCTCTCTGGATCTGTGTGTTGTCCCTCCCTCTCTGGATCTGTGTGTTGTCCCTCCCTCTCTGGATCTGTGTGTTGTCCCTCCCTCTCTGGATCTGTTTGTTGTCCCTCCCTCTCTGGATCTGTGTGTTGTCCCTCCCTCTCTGGATCTGTTTGTTGTCCCTCCCTCTCTGGATCTGTGTGTTGTCCCTCCCTCTCTGGATCTGTGTGTTGTCCCTCCCTCTCTGGATCTGTTTGTTGTCCCTCCCTCTCTGGATCTGTGTGTTGTCTCTCCCTCTCTGTATCTGTGTGTTGTCCCTCCCTCTCTGGATCTGTGTGTTGTCCCTCCCTCTCTGGATCTGTTTGTTGTCCCTCCCTCTCTGGATCTGTGTGTTGTCCCTCCCTCTCTGGATCTGTGTGTTGTCCCTCCCTCTCTGGATCTGTGTGTTGTCCCTCCCTCTCTGGATCTGTGTGTTGTCCCTCCCTCTCTGGATCTGTTTGTTTGTCTCTCTCTGGATCTGTGTGTTGTCCCTCCCTCTCTGGATCTGTGTGTTGTCCCTCCCTCTCTGGATCTGTGTGTTGTCCCTCCCTCTCTGGATCTGTGTGTTGTCCCTCTCTGGATCTGTGTGTTGTCCCTCCCTCTCTGGATCTGTGTGTTGTCCCTCCCTCTCTGGATCTGTGTGTTGTCCCTCCCTCTCTGGATCTGTTTGTTGTCTCTCCCTCTCTGGATCTGTGTGTTGTCCCTCCCTCTCTGGATCTGTGTGTTGTCTCTCCCTCTCTGGATCTGTGTGTTGTCTCTCCCTCTCTGGATCTGTTTGTTGTCCCTCCCTCTCTGGATCTGTGTGTTGTCCCTCCCTCTCTGGATCTGTTTGTTTGTCTCTCTCTGGATCTGTGTGTTGTCCCTCCCTGTCTGGATCTGTTTGTTGTCCCTCCCTCTCTGGATCTGTGTGTTGTCCCTCCCTCTCTGGATCTGTGTGTTGTCCCTCCCTCTCTGGATCTGTGTGTTGTCCCTCCCTGTCTGGATCTGTGTGTTGTCCCTCCCTCTCTGGATCTGTGTGTTGTCCCTCCCTCTCTGGATCTGTGTGTTGTCCCTCCCTCTCTGGATCTGTTTGTTGTCTCTCTCTGGATCTGTTTGTTGTCTCTCTCTGGATCTGTTTGTTGTCCCTCCCTCTCTGGATCTGTTAGTTGTCCCTCCCTCTCTGGATCTGTGTGTTGTCCCTCCCTCTCTGGATCTGTGTGTTGTCCCTCCCTCTCTGGATCTGTTTGTTGTCCCTCCCTCTCTGGATCTGTGTGTTGTCCCTCCCTCTCTGGATCTGTGTGTTGTCCCTCCCTCTCTGGATCTGTTTGTTGTCTCTCTCTGGATCTGTTTGTTGTCTCTCTCTGGATCTGTTTGTTGTCCCTCCCTCTCTGGATCTGTGTGTTGTCCCTCCCTCTCTGGATCTGTGTGTTGTCCCTCCCTCTCTGGATCTGTTTGTTGTCCCTCCCTCTCTGGATCTGTGTGTTGTCCCTCCCTCTCTGGATCTGTGTGTTGTCCCTCCCTCTCTGGATCTGTGTGTTGTCCCTCCCTCTCTGGATCTGTTTGTTGTCCCTCCCTCTCTGGATCTGTGTGTTGTCCCTCCCTCTCTGGATCTGCTTGTTGTCCCTCCCTCTCTGGATGTTGTCC
Source organism: Salmo salar (assembly GCF_965601325.2). Classification (NCBI taxonomy): domain Eukaryota; kingdom Metazoa; phylum Chordata; class Actinopteri; order Salmoniformes; family Salmonidae; genus Salmo; species Salmo salar. The sequence goes on from NC_138300.1 coordinate 121,937,627, forward strand.
CTCCCTCTCTGGATCTGTTTGTTGTCTCTCCCTGTCTGGATCTGTTTGTTTGTCTCTCTCTGGATCTGTTTGTTGTCCCTCCCTCTCTGGATCTGTGTGTTGTCCCTCCCTCTCTGGATCTGTGTGTTGTCCCTCCCTCTCTGGATCTGTGTGTTGTCCCTCCCTCTCTGGATCTGTTTGTTGTCCCTCCCTCTCTGGATCTGTGTGTTGTCCCTCCCTCTCTGGATCTGCTTGTTGTCCCTCCCTCTCTGGATGTTGTCCCTCCCTCTCTGGATCTGTTTGTTGTCTCTCCCTGTCTGGATCTGTTTGTTTGTCTCTCTCTGGATCTGTTTGTTGTCCCTCCCTCTCTGGATCTGTGTGTTGTCCCTCCCTCTCTGGACCTGTGTGTTGTCCCTCCCTCTCTGTATCTGTTTGTTGTCCCTCTTTCCCAGGGCATACTTGCTCTCTCTCACTTATACAGCTCGCATGTTGATCTCTGCCTTGCATAGAAGCCTCTCTTTTTGCATGACCCTTTAAGATATCATGAACATCATTTATTTATGCCTAACAAATGACTGTACAAATTTAACTGAAAGCTTAAACATCTACTTGCTTTGTTTATCACTAACCTTCATCAGACATGCTCCCTCAGCCCTGTCAACCTCCAGCTTCTTCCCCTCATTCTTGTCTGCTGTATTTTGTCATGTATTGTTATTAAACTCATATTTACAATAACTCAAGGCTTAATAGGTGATTAATCAGTTTAAGTTTTAATTTGTTTGTTTGAACTGGTAAAATCTTCATTTCTCACCGGATTGGCCTTCGGCAGAGCTGCTGGCGCACTGCCTCTCTTGAAGAATTTCCGTATATCTATCTAACGTTAGTCGTTAGCTAGCCTACAGTTGAGAAATTGAGGATAATACAATGACATTGTGATCAACACTATGTCACCTTTTCTACACATGACCTACTGATAATTGTTTTGCAAAGGCCTACTGAATGAAAGCAATTGAGTATGGAAATATATGTGCATGATGTTAGGTCATCTGTGTCATATATAGCCTGGCACAGAGAGCAAAACTACATTAAATACAACGTTAACTAGATATCATCGCCACATAACTTATGTGGAATTTAAAAGACACCATTAACGTTACCGTTAGCTAGCTCGCAACGTCAGTTACAGGCAGCCTCACATAAAAACGTATTGGTTAACAAAGTTTTGATTATGACCAAAGTCCATAGTACCGAATACTCTCTCTCTCTCTCTCTCTTTCTCTCTCTCTGTGTGTGTTCTAACTTACCACAAATTCACATCGTAGCGTACCTGCATGAATCCGTCCTGTCAGAGCCTTTTCCTGTCAGTTTACTGTTAGCTAGCAGTCTCAAGCCACAGCAGTAGCTAACGTTAACCAAAATGTTAGCTAACGTTAACCTCTATGGGCTACTCAACAGCCAGTGTAATCCCGTGGCGCGTTATTCAAATTCCTCAAAAATGCAAAAACTTCAATTTTTCAAACATATGACTATTTTACACCATTTTAAAGACAAGACTCTCGTTAATCTAACCACACTGTCCGATTTCAAAAAGGCTTTACAATGAAAGCAGACCATTAGATTATGTCAGCAGAGTACCCAGCCAGAAATAATCAGACACCCATTTTTCAAGCTAGCATATAATGTCACATAAACCCAAACCACAGCTAAATGTAGCACTAACCTTTGATGATCTTCATCAGATGACAACCCTAGGACATTATGTTATACAATACATGCATGTTTTGTTCAAAGTTCATATTTATATCAAAAACCAGCTTTTTACATTAGCATGTGACTAGCATGTGACTAGCATTCCCACCGAACACTGCCGGTGAATTTACTAAATTACTCACGATAAACGTTCACAAAAAGCATAACAATTATTTTAAGAATTATAGATACAGAACTCCTCTATGCACTCGATATGTCCGATTTTAAAATAGCTTTTCGGTGAAAGCACATTTTGCAATATTCTCAGTAGATAGCCTGGCATCACAGGGCTAGACACCCAGCATGTTTAGCACTCACCAAAGTCAGATTTACTATAAGACAAATGTTATTACCTTTGCTGTCTTCGTCAGAATGCACTCCCAGGACTTCTACTTCAATAACAAATGTTGGTTTGGTTCAAAATAATCCATAGTTATATCCAAACAGCGGCATTTTGTTTGTGCGTTCAAGACACTATCCGAAAGGGTAAATAAGGGTGACGACGAGCATGGCGCAATTCGTGACAAAAAAATTCTAAATATTCCATTACCGTACTTCGAAGCATGTCAACCGCTGTTTAAAATCAATTTTTATGCCATTTTTCTCGTAAAAAAGCGATAATATTCCGACCGGGAATCTGCATTTAGGTAAACAGACGAAAGAAAATAAAGCATGGGGTCGACTCGGGCACGCGCCTAAGCCCATAGTACTCTGATCGGCCACTTGCCAAACGCGATAAAGTGTTTCAGCCAGAGCCTGCCTCGATATCGTTCAGCTTTTTCCCGGGCTCTGAGAGCCTATGGGAGCCGTAGGAAGTGTCACGTTATTGCAAAGATCCTCAGTCTTCAATAAAAAGATCCAAGATGAAACACAACTTTTCAGACAGACCACTTCCTGCATGGAATCTTCTCAGGTTTTGGCCTGCCATTTGAGTTCTGTTATACTCACAGACACCATTCAAACAGTTTTAGAAACGTTAGGGTGTTTTCTATCCAAAGCCAGTAATTATATGCATATTGTAGTTACTGGGCAGGAGTAGTAACCAGATTAAATCGGGTACGTTTTTTATCCGGCTGTGTCAATACTGCCCCCTAGCCCTAACAGGTTAACCTAACAGTCACTAGCGCATGCAGCAGCCTCTGAGCCTCTGCAGCAGCAGCCTCCCCCAGGTCCTAGTGCCCACCCGGTAAGACGTTTAAGATGCAATGGAACGGTTGACGAAAAAAAAAAGAAATCACAGAGAAAATAAATTGACTGATATATTGATTTATTTAGGGGAGGCTAATGAATATTTCTAAAATAGGCCTAGCGACATCCCTGACTGTAATAGTGAAGGTGTAAACTTAGCAGTAGAAAACCTAAACAGTATATTTGATCTAACAGCTTCCCAATCAAATCAAAAAATGTCAAGCAGACAACCTAAGAAAATTAACAACAAATAACAAATGGTTTGATGAAGAATGCAAAAACCTAAGAAAATTGAGAAACCTGTCCAACCAAAAACATAGAGACGCAGAAAACCTGAGTCTACGCCTTCACTATGGTGAATCACTAAAACAACAGAGAAATACACTACGGAAAAAGAAGGAACAGCACGTCAGAAATCAGCTCAATGTAATTGAAGAATCCATAGACTCTAACCACTTCTGGGAAAATTGGAAAACACTAAACAAACAACAACACGAAGAATTATCTATCCAAAAGAGAGATGTATGGGTAAACCACTTCTCCAATCTTTTTGAAAAAAAGAACGAAAACTCTGGCATCTTCCCCAATTGGCTATACTTAAAGTCTTTAACACCATCCTCAGCTCTGGCATCCTCCCCAATATTTGGAACCAAGAACTGATTACCCCAATCCACAAAAGTGGAGACAAATTTGACCCCAATAACTACTGTGGGATATGCGTCAAAAGCAACCTTGGAAAAATCCTCTTGCATTATCATTAACAGCAGACTCGTACATTTCCTCTGCGAAAACAATGCACTGAGCAAATGTCAAATTGGCTGTTTACCAAATTACCATACGACAGACCACGTATTCACCTTGCACACCCTAATTGACAACGATACAAACCAAAACAAAGGCAAAGTCTTCTCATGATTTGTTGATTTCATAAAAAGCTTCAGACTCAGTTTGGCATGAGGGTTTGCTATACAAATTGATGGAAAGTGGTGTTGGGGTAAAAACATATGACATAAAAAATCAATGTACAAACAACAAGTGTGCGGTTAAATTTGACGAAAAGCACACATTTCTTTCCACAGGGCTGTGGGGTACAACATATATATATATCAACGAACTGGCGAGGGCACTAGAACAGTCTGCAGCACCCGGCCTCACCCTACTAGAATCTGAAGTCAAATGTCTACTGTTTGCTGATGATCTGGTGTTTTTGTTCCCAACCAAGGAGGGCCTACAGCAGCACCCAGATCTTCTGCACAGATTCTGTCAGACCTGAGCCCTGACAGTAAATCTCAGTAAAACAAAAAAATAATGGTGTTCCAAAAAGGTCCAGTTGTCAGGAACACAAATACAAATTCCATCTAGACACCGTTGCCCTAGAGCACACAAAAAACTATACATACCTCGGCCTAAACATCAGCGCCACAGGTAACTTCCACAAAGCTGTGAACGATCTGAGAGACAAGGCAAGAAGGGCCTTCTATGCCATCAAAAGGAACATACAATTTGACACATCAATTAGGATCTGGCTAAAAATACTTCAATCAGTTATAGAACGGTCTGGGGTCCGCTCACCAACCAAGTTCACACAAAATGGGACAAACACCAAATTGCATGCAAAATTCTGCAAAAATATGCTCCGTGTACAACGTAAAACACCAAATAATGCATGCAGAGCAGAATTAGGCCAATACCGCTAATTATCAAAATCCAGGAAAGAGCCGTTCAATTATATAACCACCTAAAAGGAAGCGATTCCCAAACCTTCCATAACAAAGCCATCACCTACAGAGAGATGAACCTGGAGAAGAGTCCCCTAAGCAAGCTGGTCCTGGGGCTCTGTTCACTAACACAAACAGACCCCACAGAGCCCCAGGACAGCAAAACAATAAGACCCAATCAAATCATGAGAAAACAAAAAGATAATTACTTGACGCATTGGAAAGAATTAACAAAAAATAGCAAACTAGAATGCTATTTGGCCCTAAACAGAGACTACACAGTGGCAGAATACCTGACCACTGTGACTGACCTAAAATTAAGGAAAGCTTTGACTATGTACAGACTCAGTGAGCATAGCCTTGCTATTGAGTAAGGCCGCTGTAGTCAGACCTGGCTCTCAAGAGAAGACAGGCTATGTGCACGCTGCCCACAAAATGAGGTGGAAACTGAGCTGCCAAAAGTATTACCAGTGCTTAATTTGAGCCAGATTCTGCCGGAAAAGGATCCGGCACCTCTCAGATTTGACTTTGTTTGTTCCGGCACCTTTTTTCCCAGATCCGGTACCTCTCGCGGCATGATTTATTAATAATTTCACTGTGTCGTGTCATTGACGATCATTACATGTAAAGACTGTATCTTATCAAATCAATTCTCTATGTGTAATTTAATTATGCGATTAAACTAATTATGTAACTTTAAATAACTAGGAAGTCGGGGCACCACGGGAATATGTTGTTTATAGAGCTTCAATCCCAAATATAACTCTTCAGATATTTTCATATCTTATCGAGTACAGTCTTGTATTAATGTATTATTATTACCTCATCAGTTATATTCTGAATGTCGCAAACCCTCGGATATCTGCACAAACCCTAGCATAAATTATGAATCAGCGATTTACAAATTGGCTTAATTATTTATTCACTAACTAACTAATCAAATCACAGAAAAACATGAAACACACAATTAGATCATACATTGAGTATTACATGATACAAAGAATAAGTCCCTAGTGGACAAAAAGGATATGACGGCTTGGTAGACAAAGGAAAGGGGTTAGGGACCGCTCAAGAGTGGGAGACTCATAGCTGATAACTACACTCATATAAATTGCTAATACTATGAACATGAACAACCGCTCATTTGAAAATAAATAGCAATTTACATATTTACGAGTGTATGTCTTGTCTCGCTCTGTGGTCGCCGGTACATCTGCTGGAGAGATTCAACAGAAAAGTCTCTGGTTGCGTTCCTAATGGATACATCGGGCGTACACAGGTTGTCGCATAGAATAGATGTTTCGGCGGTCGTCGGTATTCTTCATCCTAGGCTACGTACATTTCCAGCTGCAGACTGAAAAGGCCTTGTCTAACATTTTTCTCCTTCTGTGGCAATGTTTTTAGAGTTTAACCATTTCTAGCCGTGTAGCTGACGCTACACGCTGTATGGTTTCCGTGGCCTATAGAGTTGTAGTTCTTAACCATTTCACATGTAGCGTCAGCTGCATGTTTTCTAGTCTAATGGCCTATAGAATTGTAGTCATTCCAACGTGGGGACTCCGTCCCGGCGTTCTCAGACTTAATGTACATTTTGTAGGAAATGGTTTTATACTCTGTGGAAAAAAGGGGCACCTGATGTAATGTCTGGCCTCACGGGGGCGTGGCCACTGACTAGATAATCTTTATATGAAAATCCATACTCTCATTTAGAAGGTTAATAATCACATTACATCTTTTCACAAAGAGTTTCATATTTATTCATTTTATCTAACATATAGATGTAAATCTGACAAAAACAGAGATGCAGTAATATGGGTCTCTTGTCTTTCATGAGGTCACCAAATGAAGCAACTTTGACAGGATTGTTCTTTAAATACCCACGGACCATTACCACATTCTCAAAAATATAAATATTGTTTAATTATTCAAACTTTTGATTGTGTCTCTCTGTGTTCCACAGTTTACATTCCAATCTCGAACACTACAGAGTACAGAGGCAGCGTATTTTACGACCGCCATAAAACAGCCGACGAGAGAGAGAGCACGCTGTAGAGGGGACCCACTGTAACCAGATCCTTCAGATCATCACAGGAGAGTTATGTGAACACTGCCCACAAAATGAGGTGGAAACTGAGCTGTACTTTCTAACCAGCTGCCAAATGTATGATCATATTAGAGACACATATTTCCCTCAGATTACACAGACCCATAAAGAATTCGAAAAGAATCAAGTTGTGTTAAACTCCCATTTCTATTGGGTGAAATGCAACAGTGTGACATCATAGCCACAAGATGTGTGACCTGTTAAAAAAGGGCAACCAGTGAAGAACAAACACCATTGTAAATACAACCCATATTTATGTTTATTTTTTCCCCCTTTTGTACTTTAACTATTTGCATATCGTTACAACACTGTATATAGACAAACGTCTCTATTCTTTTGGAACTTTTGTGAGCGCAATGTTTACTGTTTATTTCACTTACTTTGGCAATGTAAACATATGTTTCCCTTTGAATTGAGAGAGACAGACAGAGAAAAGGGGGAGATGATACAGAGGAAAATAAAAAGGTGGAGAAAGAACAAGAAAACCAGTTGGGTGTAATCCTGTGGTTCATTAAACTGTATGGGGTTTGGGGAGACTCGTCAGAACAACCTGTTGGGATATGTTTTTCCTTAGCCATTAATGAGAGACTAAATCACACTGTTGCTCATCCCCAATTAAAGGTAAAAGAGATCATTTACAGAGGGAGGGACCCAGACAATTAAGCAATGTGCATAATTAGACTGCTCCGTCACGTGGTGTTCCCTGTGGCTCAGTTGGTAGAGCATGGTGTTTGTAGCGCCAGCATGGTGTGTGCGCAACACCAGGGTTGTGGGTTCGATTCCCACGGGGGGCCAGTACAAAAGAAATGCATGAAATGAAATGTATACATTCACTACTGTAAGTCGCTCTGGATAAGAGCATCTGCTAAATGACTAAAATGTTAAAAGTTTTTTTCTCTCGTGGATTTCTATTCCAAGGCAAGAAGGTATGTAAATTGCCTAATTTACATTTGGCTACTAGTTGCAGATGGAAATATGACATGTTTTACCTTTAAAGGCCATAAAGGGAATTAACTTGGGCACTCAAACAATTAAGCAATGTGTGGGGTGAAATTACTTGGACTGATCAGGTTCAGAGGCTACTACAAAGCTGTGAGAGGAAATGGTTTCATACATCCAGGATTCCTACATTCTACTGCAGACAGGATTCCTACTGCCCCTGCAGACAGGATTCCTACAGCCTCTGCAGACAGGATTCCTACATAATACTGCCTCTGCCGACAGGATTCAAACATAATACTGCCTCTGCAGACAGGATTCAAACATAATACTTCCTCTGCAGACAGGATTCTAACATAATACTTCCTCTGCAGACAGGATTCTAACATAATACTGCCTCTGCAGACAGGATTCTAACATAATACTGCCTCTGCAGACAGGATTCAAACATAATACTGCCTCTGCAGACAGGATTCAAACATAATACTGCCTCTGCCCGGTCTTTTGTGGTGCTCTCGCCTCAACACCACAGGATCCATGGATCAAACCCATTACAACCCTCTCTCTCCACATCAGCCTGTTACACTCTACAGCCAGAACTAACAATGACAATAGAGCTTCACCTAAACCGGAGCTCAGACTGTGTATGTGTCCCAACCCAGGTCAGATATTCCCACTAGGAGATATGAAGAACAGTCTGAGGAGTGGGAAAGATAATTCTACTTTTTTATTCACATTACATCCTTTTGCCTTACTTTTTATTTATTTATTTATTTATTTAACCTTTATTTAACGAGGGTAAATCAGTTAAGAACAAATTCTTATTTACAATGACGGCCTACTGGGGAACAGCGGGTTAAACTGCCTTGTTCAGGGGCAGAACGACAGACTTTCACCTCGTCAGCTCAGGAATTCGATCCAGCAACCTGTTACCGGCCCAACGCTCTAACCACTAGGCTACAGCGGCTAGCAAAAGTGTTCACCCCCTTGGCATTTTTCCTATTTTGTTGCCTTACAACCTGGAATTAACATTTATTTATTTTGGGGGGGGGGGGGGTTGTATCATTTGATTTACACAACATGCCTACCACTTCTGAAACAAAGAAGAAATAAGACAAAAAAAATTTGCGTGCACAACTATTCACACCCCCCCCCAAAAAAAAGTAAATACTTTGTAGAGCCACCTTTTGCAGCAATTACAGATGCAGGTCTCTTGGGGTGTCTCTAAGATTGACACAACTAGCCACTGGGATGTTTGCCCATTCTTCAAGGCAAAACTGCTCCAGCTCCTTCAAGTTGGATGGGTTCTGCAGGTGTACAGCAATCTTTAAGTCATACCACAGATTCTCAATTGGATTGAGGTCTGGTCTTTGACTAGGCCATTCCAAGACATTTAAATGTTTCCCCTTCAACCACTCAAGTTTTGCTTTAGCAGTATGCTTAGGGTCATTGTCCTGCTGGAAGGTGAACCTCTGTCCCAGTCTCAAATCTCTGGAAGACTGAAACAGGTTTCCCTAAAGAATTTCCCTGTATTTAGCACCATCCCTCATAGCTTATATTCTGACCAGTTTCCCAGTCCATGCTGATGAAAAACATCCCCACAGCATGATGCTGCCACCACCATGCTTCACTGTGGGGATGGTGTTCTCGAGGTGATGAGAGGTGTTGGGTTTGCGCCAGATGGCCAAAAAGTTCAATTTTAGTTTCATCTGACCAGAGTACCTTCTTCCATAAGTTTGGGGAGTCTCCCACATGCTTTTTGGTCAACACCATACGTGTTTGCTTATTTTTTTCTTTAAGCAATAGCTTTGTTCTGGCCACTCTTCCATAAAGCCCAGCTTTGAGTTGTCCTATGGACAGATACTCCAATCTCTGCTGTGGAGCTTTGCAGAATTCTGAAGGTAAGTGGTTGCACCAGATCTTATTTAGGGGCTTCATAGCAAAGGGGGTGAATATATATATGGAAGCACCACTTTTGCATTTTTATATTTTTTGAATTTTTTGAACAAAGTCATTTAAAAACAAAATCACTTCACCAAATTTGGATGATTTTGTGTATGTCCATTACATGAAATCCAATGAAAAATCCTTTAAACTTACAGGTTGTAATGCAACAAAAATAGGAAAAACGTCAAGGGGGATGAATACTTTTGCAAAGCACTGTACCTGCAGCCCCCCAAAATATTACCTGATTCATAAAAAAGGATCTGGTCCAATAATAGCCCAGATAAAACAGTTTATTTACAGCTGATTTATTACTATGGCATTGCACCGTGTAGGGTCCAGAGTTGGTTAGGTTGGTCTACTACCAGATCAGGAAAACAATTTCCCCCCCAACCACTCTAAGACCTGTGGTGTCACCTCTGAAATCATCACACAATGTTACAAATACATATCCTATTGGTATGATCTACATTTGACATGTTTTATTTTATTTTTTGGGGTGGAGATGGGCTTCCGTAGTTTTATGTGGCTCAGTGCAGGCCTGCAGCTACGGCTACAATTTCAGAATGTAACAGGCTGTTACCGCAATGTCTATACATTTCAGCTGTTTAAAAAACGTTCTGCTATAGACAGAAATAATAACGGTGTCTTTTTGGAGGCGCTAGTTTCCACTATGGTTCGTTGGATAAATCCTATGGGGAAATTAAAGGGCATTTTCGTATTTTTTTAATTTAAAACGCCCGAAATGAAGGTCTGTGGTAAACACAGGCGTTGGAGATCTCATACGTTTTGTTCTACGTCACTTTTTTTTTGTGAATTTTGAAGCATTTATGTAAAAAAACAAAAAGAAAAAAAACGCATATCATCTAAGCCTGTGTTAATCTCCGACCTTATTTTCGGCGTTCTATTACCATATATACTGTAGGAGTGTTGGCTCAACGAGACCATTTACACTGACCTGCTTCAAGGGGTCGAGACGTAGCAAGTACGCAAGTTCACATTAATTCAGAGTAATACGTGTAGCTGACGGTACGAAGAGTCTAGTGTGTGTTATTAAGAGAGGTTGCTAGGGAACCCAGTCAGTGAAATGCTTGGACCCAGACAGCATTGAGACGAGAGGAGACCTTTCCTGGCTGACATTTTGACTGTGGAGGTTGGAGGGCAGACAAATAAAAACACAGAGCCGTCTCCAAAAGTAATACGAAAAATTACACGCTCAGAGACAGACGTTTTGAGAGACAGCTAGTGAGTTAAGGGAGAGAGAGAGAGAGAGAGAGAGAGAGTTAACTACAAACAGAGATAGAGACAGGGAGGCACCAGAGGTGAAGCCATCCCAGCCATAGAGAGGCTGCAGTACAAGATAGATGCCCTCTCTCCCTCCCTGGCCCCTCTCTCCCTCTCTGGCCCCTCGCTTCCTCCCTGGCCCCTCGCTCCCTCTCTGGCCCCTCGCTCCCTCTCTGGCCCCTCTCTCTCTCCCTCCCTGGCCCCTCTCTCCCTCCCAGGCCATAGAGAGGCTGCAGTACAAGATAGATGCCCTCTCTCCCTCTCTGGCCCCTCGCTCCCTCCCTGGCCCCTCGCTCCCTCCCTGGCCCCTCGCTCCCTCCCTGGCCCCTCGCTCCCTCTCTGGCCACTCACTCCCTCTCTGGCCCCTCTCTCCCTCCCTGGCCCCTCTCTCCCTCCCAGGCCATAGAGAGGCTGCAGTACAAGATAGATGCCCTCGCTCCCTCCCTGGCCCCTCGCTCCCTCTCTGGCCCCTCGCTCCCTCCCTGGCCCCTCGCTCCCTCCCTGGCCCCTCGCTCCCTCCCTGGCCCCTCGCTCCCTCTCTGGCCCCTCGCTCCCTCTCTGGCCCCTCTCTCCCTCCCTGGCCCCTCTGTCTCCTCCTAATCACTGTGTGTTGATATGTTGATGGTTCATTTGGCCACAGTAAAAGAGCATTTCCATTACAACGTGGGCAGAGAGAGAGGAGATTACATAGCAGTTAGCAGTAATGGCCTTTAAGCACCAAGGATCAGTTCCTACTGGCACCCTATTCCCTATATAGTGCACTACTTTAGACCAGAGCCCTATAGAACCCTATTCCCTATATAGTGCACTACTTTAGACCATGGCCCTATAGAACCTTATTCCCTATATAGTGCACTACTTTAGACCAGAGCCCTATAGAACCCTATTCCCTATATATAGTGCACTACTTTAGACCAGAGCCCTATAGAACCCTATTCCCTATATAGTGCACTACTTTAGACCAGAGCCCTGTAGAACCCTATTCCCTATATATAGTGCACTACTTTAGACCAGAGCCCTGTAGAACCCTATTCCCTATATATAGTGCACTACTTTAGACCAGGGCCCTATAGAACCCTATTCCCTATATAGTGCACTACTTTTGATCAGAGCCCTATAGAACCCTATTCCCTATATAGTGCACTACTTTAGACCAGAGCCCTATAGAACCCTATTCCCTATATAGTGCACTACTTTAGACCAGAGCCCTATAGAACCCTATTCCCTATATAGTGCACTACTTTAGACCAGAGCCCATAGGGTACACTATATGGGGAACAGGTTACCATTTGGAACACATCCTAATAACAACACTAGGAGTAAAAATACACATTTACCACCATGAACTCTGGTGCAATAAAGCTGTTGGAAATATGATGCACAGCGAGATGAACTGATGTGATTTAGATCGTGTATCTCAATACCCTTTCACACTCACAGTGTAGATATATGCCTCGTTCACAGTGTAGATATATGCCTCGTTCACAGTGTAGATATATGCCTCGTTCACAGTGAAGATATATGCCTCATTCAGTGTAGATATATGCCTCATTCAGTGTAGATATATGCCTCATTCAGTGTAGATATATGCCTCATTCAGTGTAGATATATGCCTCATTCACAGTGTAGATATATGCCTCATTCAGTGTAGATATATGCCTCATTCACAGTGTAGATATATGCCTCGTTCACAGTGTAGATATATGCCTCTTTCACAGTGTAGATATATGCCTCATTCAGTGTAGATATATGCCTCGTTCACAGTGTAGATATATGCCTCGTTCACAGTGTAGATATGCCTCATTCACAGTGTAGATATATGCCTCATTCACAGTGTAGATATATGCCTCGTTCACAGTGTAGATATATGCCTCGTTCACAGTGTAGATATATGCCTCGTTCACAGTGTAGATATATGCCTCGTTCACAGTGTAGATATATGCCTCGTTCACAGTGTAGATATATGCCTCGTTCACAGTGTAGATATATGCCTCGTTCACAGTGTAGATACATGCCTCATTCACAGTGTAGATATATGCCTCGTTCACAGTGTAGATATATGCCTCGTTCAGTGAATACTGTGACCAGATAAGAAGTTATCAGCATGTCAGTACACGTGTGGGTTCAATTTCATTATATTTCCAAATGATTACAGGGCTTGTCAATATAGTCTTACGTCAAACATCACAACGTTTTCTGACTATCGGCCCGGGAGCAACGGTGACGTCAGCAATGTTAAAGTCACCTTTTTAAAAAAAAAATAAGATAATGGAGTGTTTGTGTGAAATGCCCATGATTCAAAAGCCAATGTGAGTTTCACCTCTATTCAACAAGGTATTTCTGTTACACAATATAGAGACCTTGCTCACAGACAGGCAACAAAAAATAAAAGGGGAAAGATGAGAGATTCAGTCATGAAAGTCAATAGGGCCTGCTTTGTGTGAAGGTACACACAGAGGATTGATTTGTCTGCACAGGGGGAATAGAAAGGGTAATGAATGAATAGGCAGGGGTGAGGGAATAGAGAGGGGAGAGGAGGGATAGAGGGGGGAGAGGAGGGATAGAGGGAGGGATAGAAATTCATAGGCAGAAGTGATGGTAGGATGAGGGGAGAAATGAATAGGTGAGAGGGAAGGTAGGATGGAGGGAAGGAAGGTAGGATGGAGGGAAGGAAGGTAGGATGGAGGGAAGGAAGGTAGGATGGAGGGAAAGTAGGATGGAGAACTGAATAGGAGGGGGGGAGGTAGGAGGGAAGGAAGGTAGGATGGAGGGAAGGTAGGATGGAGGGAAGGAAGGTAGGATGGAGGGAAGGTAGGATGGAGAACTGAATCGGAGGGGGGAGGTAGGAAGGAAGGAAGGTAGGATGGAGGGAAGGAAGGTAGGATGGAGGGAAGGTAGGATGGAGAACTGAACAGGAGGGGGGAAGGTAGGAGGGAAGGAAGGTAGGATGGAGGGAGGAGGTGGGGGAGGAGGTGGTGGAGGGAAGGTAGGATGGAGAACTGAACAGGAGGGGGGAAGGTAGGAGGGAAGGAAGGTAGGATGGAGGGAAGGTAGGATGGAGAACTGAACAGGAGGGGGGAAGGTAGGAGGGAGGGAAGGTAGGTAGGATGGAGGGAAGGTAGGATGGAGAACTGAACATGTCACCCAACAACAGTCTCATCACATCCTCATCTGATTTCTGTTGACACTGTTCCACAGGTGACCTCGGCGACAGAGCTGCCAGAGACCAGCTTTCTAGAGTGTGTGTGTTGTGTTGTGTTGTGTTGTGTTGTGTTGTGTGTGTGTGTTGTGTTGTCTTGTGTTGTGTGACGCTGTCCCACAGGTGACCGGGTTAGTCAGATGCCAGGGTCCAGAAGCTCACACGTTGCCATGCCAACAGAGGGCAGTCAGGACACACGAGTCCGAGCTGTGAAGGAATTTCCCTCTTTTCTCTAACTACAGCTACGTCCAAAATAGCACCCTGTTCTCTACAGTGCACTACTTTTGACCAAGGCCCATAGGACTCTTAGTTAAAAGTAGTGCACTATGTAGGGCAGGGATGGGTAACTCCAGTTCAAAGGGGCCAAAGTCACACGTTTTCCTCTATCCCTAGCTAACACACCTTATTAAAGCGAATTGCATTCTAAACTGATAGATCATAAAATCAGGTGATTATTGGAGTCAGGTGTGTTAGCTGGGGCTTGGGGCAAAAGTGTGACACTAAAAATCAGGCTTCCGAGGACTGGAGTCGCCCATCCCTGATGTAGGTTTTAGGGTGGCATTTGGGACACAACCCTAAGTAATGTCGTCTAGCAACGAGGGGTGTGGTGGAGAGGGACAAAGAGAGCAGCAGCAACCTTTGTACTACCAGACAGAATACTATAATGAAGTACTTTAGCAGAGGTAGCAGAGAGAAGACAGAAGAGACAAGACAGAAGAGAGAAGACAAAAGAGACAAGACAGAAGAGAGAAGACAGAAGAGACAAGACAGAAGAGACAAGACAGAAGAGACAAGACAGAAGAGACAAGACAGAAGAGACAAGACAGAAGAGACAAGACAGAAGAGACAAGACAGAAGCGAGGAGACAGAAGAGACAAACAGGACAGAATCGAGAAGACAGAAGAGACAAACAGGACAGAAGAGAGGAGACAGAAGAGAGAAGACAGAAGAGACAAGACAGAAGAGACAAGACAGAAGCGAGGAGACAGAAGCGAGGAGACAGAAGAGACAAACAGGACAGAAGCGAGGAGACAGAAGAGAGAAGACAGAAGAGACAAGACAGAAGAGACAAGACAGAAGCGAGGAGACAGAAGAGACAAACAGGACAGAAGCGAGGAGACAGAAGAGACAAACAGGACAGAAGCGAGGAGACAGAAGAGAGGAGACAGAAGAGAGAAGACAGAAGAGACAAACAGGACAGAAGCGAGAAGACAGAAGAGACAAACAGGACAGAAGCGAGGAGACAGAAGAGACAAACAGGACAGAAGAGAATAAAACCTGAGAGATAAAACAAAGGGAAGGTGAGGACAAGAACAAAGGATGGAGGAAGAAGAAACAGAGAGAAGATTACAATAATGAAGCGTTCTACCATAGTACACTCCTTTTGACCAGAGCCCTATGGATGCCATCTGGGATTACAATAATGAAGCGTTCTACCATAGTACACTCCTTTTGACCAGAGCCCTATGGATGCCATCTGGGATTACAATAATGAAGCGTTCTACCATAGTACACTCCTTTTGACCAGAGCCCTATGGATGCCATCTGGGATTACAATAATGAAGCGTTCTACCATAGTACACTCCTTTTGACCAGAGCCCTATGGATGCCATCTGGGATTACAATAATGAAGCGTTCTACCATAGTACACTCCTTTTGACCAGAGCCCTATGGATGCCATCTGGGATTACAATAATGAAGCGTTCTACCATAGTACACTCCTTTTGACCAGAGCCCTATGGATGCCATCTGGGATTACAATAATGAAGCGTTCTACCATAGTACACTCCTTTTGACCAGAGTCCTATGGATGCCATCTGGGATTACAATAATGAAGCGTTCTACCATAGTACACTCCTTTTGACCAGAGCCCTATGGATGCCATCTGGGATTACAATAATGAAGCGTTCTACCATAGTACACTCCTTTTGACCAGAGCCCTATGGATGCCATCTGGGATTACAATAATGAAGCGTTCTACCATAGTACACTCCTTTTGACCAGAGCCCTATGGATGCCATCTGGGATTACAATAATGAAGCGTTCTACCATAGTACACTCCTTTTGACCAGAGCCCTATGGATGCCATCTGGGATTACAATAATGAAGCGTTCTACCATAGTACACTCCTTTTGACCAGAGCCCTCCTATGGATGCCATCTGGGATTACAATAATGAAGCGTTCTACCATAGTACACTCCTTTTGACCAGAGCCCTATGGATGCCATCTGGGATTACAATAATGAAGCGTTCTACCATAGTACACTCCTTTTGACCAGAGCCCTATGGATGCCATCTGGGATTACAATAATGAAGCGTTCTACCATAGTACACTCCTTTTGACCAGAGCCCTATGGATGCCATCTGGGATTACAATAATGAAGCGTTCTACCATAGTACACTCCTTTTGACCAGAGCCCTATGGATGCCATCTGGGATTACAATAATGAAGCGTTCTACCATAGTACACTCCTTTTGACCAGAGCCCTATGGATGCCATCTGGGATTACAATAATGAAGCGTTCTACCATAGTACACTCCTTTTGACCAGAGTCCTATGGATGCCATCTGGGATTACAATAATGAAGCGTTCTACCATAGTACACTCCTTTTGACCAGAGCCCTATGGATGCCATCTGGGATTACAATAATGAAGCGTTCTACCATAGTACACTCCTTTTGACCAGAGCCCTATGGATGCCATCTGGGATTACAATAATGAAGCGTTCTACCATAGTACACTCCTTTTGACCAGAGCCCTATGGATGCCATCTGGGATTACAATAATGAAGCGTTCTACCATAGTACACTCCTTTTGACCAGAGCCCTATGGATGCCATCTGGGATTACAATAATGAAGCGTTCTACCATAGTACACTCCTTTTGACCAGAGCCCTATGGATGCCATCTGGGATTACAATAATGAAGCGTTCTACCATAGTACACTCCTTTTGACCAGAGCCCTATGGATGCCATCTGGGATTACAATAATGAAGCGTTCTACCATAGTACACTCCTTTTGACCAGAGCCCTATGGATGCCATCTGGGATTACAATAATGAAGCGTTCTACCATAGTACACTCCTTTTGACCAGAGCACTATGGATGCCATCTGGGATTACAATAATGAAGCGTTCTACCATAGTACACTCCTTTTGACCAGAGCCCTATGGATGCCATCTGGGATTACAATAATGAAGCGTTCTACCATAGTACACTCCTTTTGACCAGAGCCCTATGGATGCCATCTGGGATTACAATAATGAAGCGTTCTACCATAGTACACTCCTTTTGACCAGAGCCCTATGGATGCCATCTGGGATTACAATAATGAAGCGTTCTACCATAGTACACTCCTTTTGACCAGAGCCCTATGGATGCCATCTGGGATTACAATAATGAAGCGTTCTACCATAGTACACTCCTTTTGACCAGAGCCCTATGGATGCCATCTGGGATTACAATAATGAAGCGTTCTACCATAGTACACTCCTTTTGACCAGAGCCCTATGGATGCCATCTGGGATTACAATAATGAAGCGTTCTACCATAGTACACTCCTTTTGACCAGAGCCCTATGGATGCCATCTGGGATTACAATAATGAAGCGTTCTACCATAGTACACTCCTTTTGACCAGAGTCCTATGGATGCCATCTGGGATTACAATAATGAAGCGTTCTACCATAGTACACTCCTTTTGACCAGAGCCCTATGGATGCCATCTGGGACACAGACCTGGCTGCAGGATGGCAGCAGACAGACAGCAGCTTTCTCAGACACAGAGCAGGGCGCGCACTGCACACACACACCACACACATACACGCACACCACACACACGGCATCACAGCGGCCTACTAAGCCTCTCCTGGCAGCGCAGCGCTGTGGTCTGTGAACACTCCTGAAGACACCAGGCATTAATGAGCCACACGCAGTAGCACATCACTAATGATTATGGACTCACTGTGCATCAACACACAAACTATTTACTAACGGTAGGAGTAATCATTGGATTGGCTGAGGCATTGTGGATCACATTGAAGAAGGATGAGAAAACAATTAACATGGAACTCCACCGGGATAGGACAATTAACATGGAACTCCACCGGGATAGGACGATTAACATGGAACTCCACCAGGATAGGACAATAAACATGGAACTCCACCGGGATAGGACAATTAACATGGAACTCCACCGGGATAGGACAATTAACATGGAACTCCACCGGGATAGGACGATTAACATGGAACTCCACCGGGATAGGACGATTAACATGGAACTCCACCGGGATAGGACAATTAACGTGGAACTCCACCGGGATAGGACAATTAACGTGGAACTCCACCGGGATAGGACAATTAACGTGGAACTCCACCGGGATAGGACAATTAACATGGAACTCCACCGGGATAGGACAATTAACGTGGAACTCCACCGGGATAGGACAATTAACGTGGAACTCCACCGGGATAGGACAATTAACATGGAACTCCACCGGGATAGGACAATTAACATGGAACTCCACCGGGATAGGACGATTAACATGGAACTCCACCGGGATAGGACGATTAACATGGAACTCAGTGGAGGCTGCTAAGGTCTGGTTCTAGTTAGTTACTCTCTAAGGTCCGGTTCTAGTTAGTTACTCTCTAAGGTCCGGTTCTAGTTAGTTACTCTCTAAGGTCCGGTTCTAGTTAGTTACTCTCTAAGGTCCGGTTCTAGTTAGTTACTCTCTAAGGTCCGGTTCTAGTTAGTTACTCTCTAAGGTCCGGTTCTAGTTAGTTACTCTCTAAGGTCCGGTTCTAGTTAGTTACTCTCTAAGGTCCGGTTCTAGTTAGTTACTCTCTAAGGTCCGGTTCTAGTTAGTTACTCTCTAAGGTCCGGTTCTAGTTAGTTACTCTCTAAGGTCCGGTTCTAGTTAGTTACTCTCTAAGGTCCGGTTCTAGTTAGTTACTCTCTAAGGTCCGGTTCTAGTTAGTTACTCTCTAAGGTCCGGTTCTAGTTAGTTACTCTCTAAGGTCCGGTTCTAGTTAGTTACTCTCTAAGGTCCGGTTCTAGTTAGTTACTCTCTAAGGTCCGGTTCTAGTTAGTTACTCTCTAAGGTCCGGTTCTAGTTAGTTACTCTCTAAGGTCCGGTTCTAGTTAGTTACTCTCTAAGGTCTGGTTCTAGTTAGTTACTCTCTAAGGTCCGGTTCTAGTTAGTTACTCTCTAAGGTCTGGTTCTAGTTAAATCAAATAAAATGTTATTAGTCACATGTGCCGAATACAACAGGTGTAGTAGACCTCACAGTGAAATGCTGAATACAACAGGTGTAGTAGACCTCACAGTGAAATGCTGAATACAACAGGTGTAGGTAGACCTTACAGTGAAATGCTGAATACAACAGGTGTAGTAGACCTCACAGTGAAATGCTGAATACAACAGGTGTAGTAGACCTTACAGTGAAATGCTGAATACAACAGGTGTAGTAGACCTCACAGTGAAATGCTGAATACAACAGGTGTAGTAGACCTCACAGTGAAATGCTGAATACAACAGGTGTAGTAGACCTTACAGTGAAATGCTGAATACAACAGGTGTAGTAGACCTTACAGTGAAATGCTGAATACAACAGGTGTAGTAGACCTCACAGTGAAATGCTGAATACAACAGGTGTAGTAGACCTTACAGTGAAATGCTGAATACAACAGGTGTAGTAGACCTTACAGTGAAATGCTGAATACAACAGGTGTAGTAGACCTTACAGTGAAATGCTGAATACAACAGGTGTAGTAGACCTTACAGTGAAATGCTTACTTACGAGCCCCCAACCAACAGTGCAGTTTAAAAAAATAAGGATAAGAAGAGATAAAAGTAACAAGTATTTAAAGAGCAGTGCCTTAGACCGCTGAGTCACTCGGGAGCCCTTTAAGACATGGTCAGTCAATCCGGAAAATGTCAAGAACTTTTAAAGTTTTTTCAAGTGCAGTCGCAAAAACCATCACGCACTCTGATGAAACTGGCTCTCATGAGGACCGCCACAGGAATGGAAGACCCAGAGTTACCTCTGCTGCAGAGGATAAGTTCATTAGAGTTACCAGCCTCAGAAATTGCAGCCCAAATAAATGCTTCACAGAGTTCAAGTAACAGACACATCTCAACATCAACTGTTCAGAGGAGACTGAGTGAATCAGGCCTTCATGGTCGAATTGCTGCAAAGAAAAAGGACACTAATAAGAAGGGACTTGTTGGGCCAAGAAACACGACATTAGATGTACATCAGACCGGTGGAAATCTGTCCTTTGGTCTGGTGAGTCCAGATTTGATATTTTTTGTTCCAACAACCGTGTCTTTGTGAGATGCAGAGTAGGTAAACGGATTACCTCCGCATTATGTGGTTCCCATCGTGAAGCATGGAGGAGGAGGTGTGATGGTGCTTTGCTGGTGACACTGTCTGTGATTTATTTAGAATTCAAGGCACACTTAACCAGCATGGCTACCACAGCATTCTGCAGGGATACGCCATCCCTTCTGGTTTACGCTTAGTGGGACTATAATTTGTTTTTCAACAGGACAATAACCCAACACACCTCCAGGCTGTGTAAGGGCTATTTGACCAAGAAGGAGAGTTCTGCATCAGATGACCTGGCCTCCACAATAACTTGATCTCAACCCAACTGAGTTGGTTTGGAATGAGTTGGACTGCAGAGTGAAGGAAAAGCATTGTCCTAATAAATCAAATACCCCAATACAAATGATTACATTTAGTCTGTTTTATAAATAGTATTTTAAAAACATGTCATGTACACGAACTCCAGACCGTGCATGTGTATCGTTACAGAGCAGACGACATCATCCTGTCCCGTGTAAACAAACAGAGAACAAGCAGGGTGTTACGCACTCCTCTAGGAAGAGGGAACGCCACACAGGGCTCTAACCCTCCCTTGAGGTTCTTTAGAGAGCAGCCAGGAAGTGAGAGAAGAAGAGAGGTCCAGTAGAGTAGCAGGATGAAAGACTGAATGTCACTGAAGAGGTACATTCAGAAAAACTTACCTATGTGAAAGAGAGTCTATGATTTAGAGGAGCAGAGGAACACAAAGTCGGAGTCTGAGCTTGATAAAGAGAAGCTATGATAGAGGAACAGAGGAACAAAGTCGGAGTCTGTGCTTGATAAAGAGAGTCTATGATAGAGGAACAGAGGAACAAAGTCGGAGTCTGTGCTTGATAAAGAGAAGCTATGATAGAGGAACAGAGGAACAAAGTCGGAGTCTGTGCTTGATAAAGAGAAGCTATGATAGAGGAACAGAGGAACAAAGTCGGAGTCTGTGCTTGATAAAGAGAGGCTATGATAGAGGAACACAAGGTCATATCTGATGACATGGAGTCTGAGCTTGATAAACATATCAAGAATCTCGTGGACCAGTTTCATGGTCTTAGTAGCCTCAAACACAGAGAACGTGTCTATGAATTGGCACATCAAAACAACAGCCCCGTCCCAGACAACTTGTAAAGAAATGGAAGGGTAAGTCAATTTATCAAATTTATTTATAAAGCCATTTTTACATCAGCAGATGTGACAAAGTGCTATACAGAAACCCCAACCTAAAACCCCAAACCGCAAGCAATACAGATTATACCGAACAGAGACCTCTATACTGAGTGTACAAAACATTAAGAACACCTTCCTAATATTGAGTTGCTACCCCCCCTTTTGCCCTCAATTCATCAGGACATGGGACTTTACAAGGTGTCGACAGCGTTCCACAGGGATGCTGGCCCATGTTGATGCCAATGCTTCCCACAGTTGTGTTAAGTTGGCTGGATGTCCTTTGGGTGGTGGACCATTCTTAATAAACACGGGAAACTGTTGAGCATGAAAAACCCAGCAGCGTTGCAGTTCTTGACCCAAACCGGTGCGCCTGGCACCTATTACCATACCCCGTTCAAAGGCACTTAATTATTTTGTCTTGCCCATTCACCTTCTGAATGACAAACATACACAATCCATGTCTCAAGACTTAAAAATCCTTCTTTAACCCGTCTCCTCCCGTTCATCTACACTGATTGAAGTGGATTTAACAAGTGACACCAATAAGGGATCATATCATTCACCTGGTCAGTCTATGTCATGGAAAGGGAAGGTGTTCCTAATGTTTTGCACACTCAGTGTATTGACGCTTTTCATTACATCACATTTTAAAACAATGATACATAATCATCTTTTAAGATTATCTCTGCATTGAGATTTCTCTTTCCAATCCTCTATTTGATTAACATTTATAAAAACATATTTTTTTTATTTTTTATTGCTTACACAAAAAGGTATTTATGATCTATAGAAAACTTAATGTTCCCACTGTAGCTCAGTTGGTAGAGCATGGTGCTTGCAACACCAGGGTTGTGGGTTCGATTCCCACGGGGGGCCAGTATTTAAAAATGTAATAAAATGTATGCACTCTACTGTAAGTCGCTCTGGATAAGAGCGTCTGCTAAATGACTAAAATGTAAAAATGTTTAAAAAAAATTTACTTCCCCCACAGTGCACCATTCTACTGAGCCTATCTGTATCGATTCGATTCTCTAGCTCCACTCCTCGGCGGTTTACAAAAATATTTTTAAAAAGTGGCATGTTTTACCGCCTGTTGTTGTTTTGAATTCCAGATTGCCCCTTTAAGATTTATAGAGAACTGAAGTGTCCTTGTCACTATTCTGACTTAGCAGTGGTTTCCTGGAATAGATCAGGGATGTTGAGCTGTGTTTTAGACACGGCTAGCGCAGGATACAGTGGTTCACTGAACCTCTGTTTGAAACAATGGAGCGAGCTCAGAGCGCCCCCTTGTGCCACTTTATAGAACGTCAGGCTACCCTCCTCGAAATCCAGCAACACCCCTACCCGCTCCAGCCCGTCGACCTCCACAGGGACAGACACCTTCAGAATCAGAACGAGAGAGAAAACTTTTATTGCAACGCAGCAAAAATGTTCCTAGGAATTTCTCGTTGTTGTTGATGTACATAGAAGCATCCACAGAGATCTGATTCAATTCTATATGTAACTGTATGGAAGCATCCACAGAGATCTGATTCAATTCTATATGTAACTGTATGGAAGCATCCACAGAGATCTGATTCAATTCTATATGTAACTGTATGGAAGCGTCCACATCAACGATCACATCCACATACCTTGTCGTGCAGGGCTTCTATCTTCCCCTTTTCACTCAGCAGGCACCAAGAATAGGGGTTGAAGCCGATGCGGCAGGTGTCTTTCTGGCCCTTACGGCCGATCTGACCCTCGCAGACTCCCACCTGTAGACAAGCGCAATGGACTATGACAACGCTGTACCAGGCACGGGGGCATTGGATTTAGCTAAATAGTGCCAATAAAAAAGGGTTTCCAAAAATGGAAAATCAATGATGTACTCTTGACAGGGCTTAGTTAATGCAATAGGGATGGGAAAATGTTGTTGATGTGTTACTAGCTATATGCTATGTGATGTTTCACCTTAATAAAATTATTAAAGAATTACTATAAAGTATAATCTCCTAAGAGTAATCTGCCTGTCTATAAACTCTGACCTTAAAACGGTACACCCTCTGACCTTTAAACGGTACATCCTCTGACCTCTTACCTTCCATTTGCCCTCGTCTTCCTCCACCTCCACCTCCCAGTAAGCACGGCCTCCCTCCAGGGGTTTAGAGGCCAGGACCTGGGGGAAGGAGCTAAAGCGAGCCCCCTGCTCCGGGTAGGCCTGCTGGACTTCGCTGTAAGACACCTTCCTGTTCTCCTCAGAGATGAGCAGCTTGGGGTGGGCTGTGTCCGGGTCCAGACGGGGGCTGGTGCCATCTGCACAGAACACACACACACACACACACACACACACACACACACACACACGAGGGGCATGAGCAAAAGAGGTTTGTCAGTCAAAAACTACCCATAGTCATAGTCATTGTGTCTAACAGAACTTGTCTGGTGCTGTGATTTCTATAGACAGGCAGATTTTGAATGGTTCCGGGTGGCAGATCACTAACCCTCATGCCTTACCTAAACCCTAATGTTAATCCTAACCTTAACCTATTTTAATACCCTTGGTTGAATATCCACTTCCTTTTGAGTAGGGAGCTGGTATGGTGTAGGGTAGAATTTCCCAAAGTAGGGGGGGGGGGGGGGGGGGTCGCCTGATTTTTAAAATGGGATCGCGAGAGAAACTCTGAAATAAAATTGTGCTTGGTTTCTAGAACGTCAGTCACGTCTGACAGCCTCTAGACTGGGTTGGAAATCAACAGAGACGTCAGTCACGTCTGACAGCCTCTAGACTGGGTTGGAAATCAACAGAGACGTCAGTCACGTCTGACAGCCTCTAGACTGGGTTGGAAATCAACAGAGACGTCAGTCACGTCTGACAGCCTCTAGACTGGGTTGGAAATCAACAGAGCACTTTCTCTTTTCTTCATACAAATGTGGCTCAATCTTTTGAACGTTTTTTTTTAAACTACAACATGTTATGACCCCGTCACTGACAGATAAGACTCTCACGAACACGTTATGTGTCTTCAGTCTCTTTCTACAGGGACCAAGCCACGAAGGACTCATTAGAACAGAGTGGACAAGACCAGGCACTAAATCAGACTAGGGGGTGAAAAGATCATGAATTATGTTATTTTCTACATAGAAAATCATGCAAAAATTATTTGCCTTATCTTCTGAACTTGCCTATACCTTTTCTGATGCATTTCAGTCACTTCCTTCCAATTGAAATACTGTCAAGTTCTGTCAGGCTGATTTGTAATATATGGTCATAGCCCAATTTTAAAAAGTAAACATTGGCGGTTGATTTACGTCACTTTTTTCACAAGTTCGGGGGTCGCGTATTTTATGGGTCACAGGCCCAAAAGGTTTGGGACCCCTTGGTGTAGGTACTGTATGAGATGGGGGGGGGGGGGGTCACTTACAGAGCAGCCTGAAGGGGTCCCGGTCAGGCAGGGAGATGACCACTGAGACCAGCCGCCTCTCAGTCCACTGCTGTAGGCATCCCAGCCTGGCCCTGTCCACCTCCTCTGGAACCTCCAGCTCCTCCACAGAACAGCTCTCTGACACGCTGGAGGGGGACGAGAGAGGATTTTTTATTTATTTATTTTATTTATTTCACCTTTATTTATTATTTTTATTATTATTTTTTTATTTATTTATTATTATTATTTATTCACAGGATATGAGGTTTACTCTCAATACAGGCTGTTATACTAATACTAAGAAACCATAATACAACAATCTTTATTCTGTAAATATACCGGAAACTAACTACAGCATCCGTTCTCACACTCACACACCTCCGCCCCTAACTACAGCATCCGTCACCACGCCTCCACCACACTCCCGCTAACTACAGCATCCGTACACGTCCACCAACTCGCCCTACACTCACAGCACTCCCCGTAACACGTCACAACGCTAACTACAGCATCCGTACACGTCATAACGCTAACTACAGCATCCGTACACGTCACAATGCTAACTACAGCATCCAACGCTAACTACAGCATCTGTACACGTCACAATGCTAACTACAGCATCCAACGCTAACGACAGCATCCGAAACACGTCACAATGCTAACTACAGCATCCGTAACACGTCACAATGCTAACTACAGCATCCGTACACGTCACAACGCTAACTACAGCATCCGTACACGTCACAATGCTAACTACAGCATCCGTACACGTCACAACGCTAACTACAGCATCCGTACACGTCACAACGCTAACTACAGCATCCGTACACGTCACAACGCTAACTACAGCATCCGTACACGTCACAACGCTAACTACAGCATCCGTACACGTCACAACGCTAACTACAGCATCCGTACACGTCACAATGCTAACTACAGCATCCAACGCTAACTACAGCATCTGTACAAGTCACAATGCTAACTACAGCATCCGTACACGTCACAATGCTAACTACAGCATCCGTACACGTCACAATGCTAACTACAGCATCCGTAACACATCACAATGCTAACTACAGCATCCGTAACACATCACAATGCTAACTACAGCATCCGTACACGTCACAACGCTAACTACAGCATCCAACGCTAACTACAGCATCTGTACAAGTCACAATGCTAACTACAGCATCCGTACACGTCACAACGCTAACTACAGCATCCGTAACACGTCACAATGCTAACTACAGCATCTGTACAAGTCACAATGCTAACTACAGCATCCGTACACGTCACAATGCTAACTACAGCATCCGTACACGTCACAATGCTAACTACAGCATCCGTACACGTCACAATGCTAACTACAGCATCCGTACACGTCACAACGCTAACTACAGCATCCGTAACACGTCACAATGCTAACTACAGCATCTGTACAAGTCACAATGCTAACTACAGCATCCGTACACGTCACAATGCTAACTACAGCATCCGTACACGTCACAATGCTAACTGCAGCATCCGTAACACGTCACAACGCTAACTACAGCATCCGTACACGTCACAACGCTAACTACAGCATCCAACGCTAACTACAGCATCTGTACAAGTCACAATGCTACGACGGTGAATGCGGGCTGATCACCAGAAAAACATAGCATACATATTTTCACCAAGGCAATAAATCTGTAGGAGGATGTTGGGGAATAGTGGTCTGAGAAATGTATAAAATGATTCTATACTTATTTAAGAGAGCTCAGACAAGGTTTTTCCTACTTAACATACTGACTCGTTTCTGCTGACTTGGTAGGACATAACTTTTCTAGCTATTCAGAAGCTTTACTTCTTTCTTAAATTTCACTTCTCTAAACTTTTGTTTCTTTCTTAGAAACTATATGAGAATTAGCCTATCGTCATGTATAATAGTTGCTTACCTTTTGGTTATCTTACTGTACTCCTGTCAAGAACAAAAGAAAAGACAGGAAAACATGGGTCCCGGGTGACCATCGTCACGACAACAAGAGACAAGCCACTGTTACATGTATTTAAGTGCGGTACGCACGCAAACGCTTTCCTTATAGTAGTACCCTTTAGTATGTGCCCTATGTTCCTACAGGAACTAAGAAGAATAAGTAAGTACCATGATGAAGGACTGTTCCTGTACTCGTGCGACGCCCCGGGTGTCAGCCAGAGCCTCCAGAGTATGAAGACCCCGTTGGAGGGAGGAGAGGGTTTCCTGGAGCTGGGTCAGCTCTTCCTCCAGTCCCCCCACCGCCCTGCTCTCCTCCTGGGTACACACACACACACACACACACACACACACACACACACACACACACACACACACACACACACATACACACATATATATATAATAAAACTACGTTTTAAGTGAGAAGTAGGCATTGGTCTGAGGCCGAAAAATAAAAGGAAATTCACATGAGCACCACAATGCAGTTTGAGAAGATTTTGAATCCTAAGCAACCTGCATACACATTGTTAGAAGTACAATAGACCAACATAGCTACTGTAGTAGGTCAAAGCTGTGTGCTGGAATACCTTACTAGAGAATGGGTGGAGTAGACATTGTAGTGCTCATGTGAATTTCCTTTCTTTTCTTCAGACCAATGCTTACTTCTCACTTAAAATGTTGCTTACTTCTCACTTAAAATGTATATATATATATATTTTTTTAAATTGTTATGGTTTTTACACTTGAATAAGATTTTCTGTTAAAATGTGCATTTATACAAGATTTCCGCCTGAAAAGCCAGAGCTGTGCCACTGGAATGGCCTTGCATAGCAGAGTTGTTGACAAATACCCAACGCCTGGCAGAGCGGTTCCTTTGGGACTGTTAAATCAGCACACATTTGCATTAAAATGTCAAGAAGACAGGAGAAGCAGCGTACTGGAATGTATTACGGATGTTAGAAACTGGGGAGTTTTTTTTCTGATGCTACCAAGCATGCATCTGCAGTCAGTGTATAACTGAGGCTCTGTTTACATGTAATGTTTAGCTAGCCATTTGAAGATTGGGGAAGGCCCTTTCCTGTTTCATCATGACAATGCCCCCGCGCGCTTAGCGAGGTCCATATAGAAATGGTTTGTCGAGGTCGGCGTGGAAGAACTTGACTGGCCTGCACAGAGCCCTGACCTCAACCCCATCGAACACCTTTGGGATTAATTGGAACGCCGACTGCAAGCCAGGCCTAAATCGCCAAACATCAGTCCCCGCAGCAATGTTCCAACATCTAATGGAAAGCCTTTCCCAGAAGAGTGGAGGCTGCTATAGCAACAAAGGGGGAGGACCAACACCATATGAATGCCCATGATTGTGGAATGAGATGTTCGACGAGCAGGTGTCCACATACTTTTGGTCATTTAATATTAGCTGTGTTGTTGCCGAGCAACCGAGTTGAGACCCAGTGTTAGAACTGAACTTCAGCTAAAAAAAAAATATGTTAGCATTGTCAGAAATGCTACAAATAGGTAGCACATCTTCAGTTCTTAATGGACAGAAATGAGCACGTGAGAGAGATAAATTATACATTTAATGAAACTGTTGCCCCTACAAACTTTTTCAGTCCGAAAGGTGGCAAGTCGATGGTCACTTTATGGACACCTAGATATTGAGCTAAGTCAGGGCAAGACATTGTCTTTTTTACCTAATGCTAACGACCTTGTTGAAAATCCAGTATGTGGGTCTAGGTAACATCCGAACGGTAATGTCCACCTCATAACGAGAGGCAGGGAGCGTGCTGTGGACCTCCAATCAGGACGATTTCCACTTGTCACAGACATTGGTGTCATATTGGCTTAGATGTGATAGTAGGGAGATTTGAATTTAACACTAAGCTTCAATCAAAGCCTACTATTATTATTGAGCCAGTCTGCACGACAACAGTGTTACTACTTAAAGTACAGCCCATGTTTTTGTTCCAGCCCTGCACCGACACCTGATTCACCCCTCACTCTTTTAACGCAGTCGCAATTAAGGCTTTGTTTCAGCTTTAAGGTTAGGTTAGGTTAGGTTAGGTTAGGTTAGGTTAGGCTAGGCTAGGCTAGGCTAGGTTAGGTTAGGCTAGGCTAGGCTAGGTTAGGTTTTCATATCCTACTAGAATACATGCATTGCAGGTTACAGCCCACATCATTTACATTTTTGTCATTTAGCAGACACTCTTATCCAGAGCGACTTAAAGAAGTGAATGCATACATTTCATACATTTTTTTTCTCCGTACTGGTCCCCCCCGCGGGAACCGAACCCACAACCCTGGCGTTGCAAACACCATGCTCTACCAACTGAGCCACACGGGACCAACATCAGTTGACTTCAAGCACCGGTTTCATCATTTTTTTTTTTTAGGCTCGAGTTGAGACGGTTCTCTTCCTTATTTACCCGAGTCACACACAGCAGGGCCGTGGCCTCCTCCTCCTGCAGGGCCTGGCGCATGGTCTCGTACTGCTGCTGCACCCCCGCACGCGCGCCACCTAGCACCACCTGGGGAGAGGAGGAAATCGGGGTTGACATAGTGACTTGTATGTAGAAATAGTTGTATCCAAACGCCTGACGTAGAGACACAGCCAGTGACGTAGTGTGTCTAATGCATGGAGCATCATGGACCCCCCCCCCCCATTCTACGCTGCTGCTACTCTGTTTATTATCTATGCATAGTCACTTTAAAACTCTACCAACATGTACATATTACCTCAATTACCTCGACACTGCTGCCCCCACACGTTGCCTCTGTACCGGTACCCCCTGTATATAGCCTCCACATTGACTCTGTACCGTAACACCCTGTATATAGCCTCCACATTGACTCTGTACCGGTACCCCCTGTATATAGCCTCCACACTGACTCTGTACCGGTACCCCCTGTATATAGCCTCCACATTGACTCTGTACCGTAACACCCTGTATATAGCCTCCACATTGACTCTGTACCGTAACACCCTGTATATAGCCTCCACATTGACTCTGTACCGGTACCCCCTGTATATAGCCTCCACATTGACTCTGTACCGGTACCCCCTGTATATAGCCTCCACATTGACTCTGTACCGGTAACACCCTGTATATAGCCTCCACATTGACTCTGTACCGGTACCCCCTGTATATAGCCTCCACATTGACTCTGTATCGGTAACACCCTGTATATAGCCTCCACACTGACTCTGTACCGGTACCCCCTGTATATAGCCTCCACGTTGACTCTGGACCGGCACCCCCTGTATATAGCCTCCACGTTGACTCTGGACCGGTACCCCCTGTATATAGCCTCCACATTGACACCTATACCGGTACCCCCTGTATATAGCCTCCACGTTGACTCTGGACCGGTACCCCCTGTATATAGCCTCCACGTTGACTCTGGACCGGTACCCCCTGTATATAGCCTCCACATTGACTCTGTACCGGTACCCCCTGTATATAGCCTCCACATTGACTCTGTATCGGTACCCCCTGTATATAGCCTCCACATTGACTCTGTACCGGTACACCCTGTATATAGCCTCCACATTGTCTCTGTACCGGTACCCCCTGTATATAGCCTCCACATTGACTCTGTACCGGTACCCCCTGTATATAGCCTCCACATTGACTCTGTACCGGTACCCCCTGTATATAGCCTCCACATTGACTCTGTACCGTAACACCCTGTATATAGCCTCCACATTGACTCTGTACCGGTAACACCCTGTATATAGCCTCCACATTGACTCTGTACCGGTACCCCCTGTATATAGCCTCCACACTGACTCTGTACCGGTACCTCCTGTATATAGCCTCCACATTGACTCTGTACCGTAACACCCTGTATATAGCCTCCACATTGACTCTGTATCGTAACACCCTGTATATACCCTCCACACTGACTCTGTACCGGTACCCCCTGTATATAGCCTCCACGTTGACTCTGGACCGGTACCCCTGTATATAGCCTCCACGTTGACTCTGGACCGGTACCCCCTGTATATAGCCTCCACATTGACTCTATACCGGTACCCCCTGTATATAGCCTCCACGTTGACTCTGGACCGGTACCCCCTGTATATAGCCTCCACGTTGACTCTGGACCGGTACCCCCTGTATATAGCCTCCACATTGACTCTGTACCGGTAACCCCTGTATATAGCCTCCACATTGACTCTGGACCGGTACCCCCTGTATATAGCCTCCACATTGTCTCTGTACCGGTACCCCCTGTATATAGCCTCCACATTGACTCTGTACCGGTACCCCCTGTATATAGCCTCCACATTGACTCTGTACCGGTACCCCCTGTATATAGCCTCCACATTGACTCTGTACCGGTACCCCCTGTATATAGCCTCCACATTGACTCTGTACCGTAACACCCTGTATATAGCCTCCACATTGACTCTGTACCGGTACCACCCTGTATATAGCCTCCACATTGTCTCTGTACCGGTACCCCCTGTATATAGCCTCGCTATTGTTATCTTACTGCTGCTGATAAATTATTTGTTACTTTTATTATCAATTTTTTACTTAATACTTTCTTAAAACGGCATTGTTGGTTAAGGGCTTTGTAAGTAAGCATTTCACTGTAAAGGTCTACACCTGTTGTATTTGGTTACATGTGACAAATAACATTTGATTTGATTTAGAGGGATATATATACACATTAGGCTTTTGCGTCAGGTCAGACCTAAAAATACCTGGTCCAACTGAGGTCCTGTCTTCTTACCTGGAATCTCTGCTTCTTCTCTGTCATCTCAGCCACTCTGCTCATTAAAGACTGTTCTGTTTCCTGCATCTTCTTCATTTCCTGCTTCAGGTTCCCCTGCGAGACAAAAACATAGTGACATCATCCTGCCATCAATAGAAAACGTGTTTTAGTTCTGTGAAACCTGTATTTATACTATAACACATGTGATGTGGTTATTCACCACCAACGATACTTAGACAACATTAATACTACGGCTCATACAGCTGGGATGTAATCAGGTATTGTTGTTGTGTGTTTGGTAAATAGTCAGGTAATCACCCTCAGCTCCCTCTCGGCCTCTCTGATGCTAACACAAGCGTGGTCCCGGTGCGACCCGATCACGGTACAGACGGTACAGACACACACACCACACTGACGGCAGTAGATTCGGTTCATCTCCTGGTGTTCTGGGCACCTGATGACGACAATGTAAGTTGTACTTCAGCTTGTTGCTGTCAGTTGTTTAATGATTTGTCAAATAATCAATTAAATAAAACAAAAATCATCAACTTTACTGAAATGTTGAAACACAAAGTATTTATAAGAATTCCAAGACTTTACTGCAAATACCGCCCCAAAGTTGTTAGGAATTTGATTTAGTGGAGCTCAGAAAAGGAAATTCACATGAGCACCATGATGCCGTTTGAGAAGGTTTGAACACAAACAAAAACAATGCCTACACATATACATTCATGTGCATAGCAACAACAGACAACCCACATGGTAGAACAGTTTTTTAAAAAATCTGTAAAAGTGCCAAACACCATCAACATACATTTCCTCTCTCCTCGACCCCCTTATCATCCAATCGGTTTTGAGGAGGAGGATGATGATGATGATGATGATACAAGGAAATTCAATTGAGATTCTCTCCAAATAAAAGTGAAACCTTTACCTCCAGGGTGAGGTGTCCTCCACAGGGGGTACCAGGGTGTGGCTCTGGAAGACAGGGGACTCCAGGTGGGGCCGGAGGTGATCGGAGCACATGGAGGCTCCACACACCAGGCAGGTCTTCACCGCAGGGAGAGAGCCCTGGCTGGGGCAGTAGTGGCAGGGTAGGAAGGTCTCCCTAGACGTTTGGCGAGCCAGGCTGGTAGGCAGGTTGTTGGCAGCACGGGTAGGAGAGGTAAGGGTGCCGATTCGACCAGGGGATCTGTTGGAGATCTCTGGAAGTGGCTCCCTCTCAGCTTCAACAGGATTCTCCTTAGTAGGGGTGACTAAACGGAAATGGGTTGTAAGGGTCGTTTCAGCAGGATTCTTGGCGGGTGTGTGGGGTTGTCTTGCAGGCGGTGGGTCCAGTTCAACGGTGGCGATTCTTCTTGGCGATGTGTTGTTCATGTTACTTGCTGCTGCGTCAGGTGATTTTCTAGGGTCATTCAGGGGTTCTGTTGCAGCAGGGGGTTCGCCCAGCTCAATGGGTGGGTCTCTCCTAGGCGACCTAGACCTATCACGTGTCAGGTCCGGACCTCTGGCGGCGACGGACGCAGTACTGGACGGTTTGGTTGCTACGGAGAATGGTGCTTCTGGCACCTCCTCCTCACTGGACAGCTCGACGTCAGACGACGTGTTCCGATTGGCTGAAGAGGAGGAAGAGGAAGTGGTGGGTCTCTTACGGTCACCAGAATGTCCCCTGGAGTGGGAGGAAGAGGAGCTGCCAGTGGCTTGTCTCTTGTTGTCGTGACGACGGCCTCCTGGGACAGGAGAACTGGCTGGTCTCTTCGCCAACAGATGTTTGGACAGAGAGATGGAGGTTCTCTTCCCAAGGGTCCAGCCCACTGGATTGATCTCAATGACATCCTCTTCATTGGCTCTGCTTTCTATACCCAACAATACATACATAACACAAATTAGTAGTGATTAGGCCTATTTAGGATACATCAAAAGGACACAAAAAAACTAGCTAAAATGAAATTGTATTTGTCACAGCACAGAATACAACAGGTGTAGCTTTTACCACGACATGCTTGCTTACAAACCCTTCCCAATGACGCAGAATATCATAAATATCATATTATCTTAAGATATAATCAATCGACCTTATTCTAAGGCAAGTCAATAGACTTCAGTACTCTTTGACCTGTGTCGTTACTCGTGTGCGTCAGTCAATAATAGCCTAAAATGCCGTTGTTAATGTTTCTATCAAAGCCAAGTCATCATCACCGTAATAAAACAATGTGTTAACCAAGTGTTATTTTGTTTACTGTAGGCCATGTACATTTACACATGTACATCTCTCCCAGAAGTAGCCTACCTTTAGAAATGTTCGTTCCCATGTCTAGCCAGCCAATCTGGGGTGTATTTATTACGTTTTGGAACGGAAACCGTTTACCGTTTAAGAACCTAACGGAACGAAGCGTGGGAGGGAGGGAAGGAGGGACCTATCAGAATTTGTCCAATCGAAATTCTCATTTTCGTTGCAAAATATTTTCCGGTTTGAAGTAAACGGTTTGTGATGCAACGCGTTTTGTAACAGACGAAACGTTTTGTAACAGAATCTGCGTAATGAATAAACCCCCTTGTAATCCTTGTCCCCAGCCTATTTGCGCATGGGCAGAACTGTGTGGTGAATATGGGAAGTTACCTGTGCGTGTACATGCAAGCGCTTCATCTCGCCAAGGACTTGCGGTAGTGTCTCTCTTAAACCCAAACGGTAACGTGCTGTACTCCTCCCTGCACTCGGGGCAGAAGTACGGACCCGTGGGCGAACTGCTCCATAACTCCTGTATACAGCAATAGCAGAAAACATGTTGGCATCTCAGCGCGGTCGGACTCCGACATTTACGGTGGCACAAAGGACACACCGAGGGCTCGCAGTCCGGGGTCGGCATCGACTGACCCATTTTGCCCAATAAAATAACGTATATGTTAGTTTTTTGTTGTTGTTGTGTGTGTGTCAACAACACGACAGACTAGACCGCCAGGAAACGAAACTGTAAAATTAGGAGGAGCCAAGTGTTTGAATTACGTACCCAGTGTCGTCCTCCCACTGCGCCCTACTCGTAAAGATACACTGAAACTATATCTGGTCTGACCCCTAAACATGTAGCTCGTTAGGTCTACAGATCAAACCGGGCAGTGGCCCGGGCTACTGTCATCATTTGTAGAAAACAAATACATGAGGAAAAATAATGCGTACTTGTTTCCCGATCCAGCAGTTTCCTGGATTGCTATGATTGTAAGGCACCCAAGGGGTTAAAAACATACTGGCCTCTCTCTCACCATTTTGACTTCACATGAAATACATTTGGAATGGCTTGTAACATAGATTGTGGGAAGTTAATCTCTGAACATAGGCCTACTTTAACCTTTAAATTATTTCTTAATCTGATTTACTGAACAATAACATTACGTGTTCTGTGTTTCATTCAGAGTTTAAATTCTCCAAGATGGTCTAGGCTTTTGGAGCTCAGACCTGCGTTAATACATTCAGAAATAGATAGGCCGCGTTTTGAAGTGTCTGTCCTATAGCAGGCCGCGTTTTGACGTGTCTGTCCAATAGCAGGCCGCGTTTTGACGTGTCTGTCCAATAGCAGGCCGCGTTTTGAAGTGTCTGTCCTATAGCAGGCCGCGTTTTGACGTGTCTGTCCAATAGCAGGCCGCGTTTTGACGTGTCTGTCCAATAGCAGGCCGCGTTTTGACGTGTCTGTCCAATAGCAGGCCGCGTTTTGACGTGTCTGTCCAATAGCAGGCCGTGTTTTGAAGTGTCTGTCCAATAGCAGGCCGTGTTTTGACGTGTCTGTCCAATAGCAGGCCGCGTTTTGACGTGTCTGTCCAATAGCAGGCCGTGTTTTGACGTCTCTGTCCTATAGCAGGCCGTGTTTTGACGTGTCTGTCCAATAGCAGGCCGTGTTTTGAAGTGTCTGTCCAATAGCAGGCCGTGTTTTGACGTGTCTGTCCAATAGCAGGCCGTGTTTTGAAGTGTCTGTCCAATAGCAGGCCGTGTTTTGAAGTGTCTGTCCTATAGCAGGCCGTGTTTTGAAGTGTGTCCAATAGCAGGCTGTGTTTTGAAGTGTGTCCAATAGCATGCCGTGTTTTGAAGTGTCTGTCCAAAAGCAGGCCGTGTTTTGACGTGTCTGTCCAATAGCAGGCCGTGTTTTGACGTGTCTATCCTATAGCAGGCCGTGTTTTGACGTGTCTGTCCAATAGCAGGCTGTGTTTTGAAGTGTCTGTCCAATAGCAGGCTGTGTTTTGACGTGTCTGTCCAATAGCAGGCCGTGTTTTGAAGTGTCTGTCCAATAGCAGGCTGTGTTTTGAAGTGTCTGTCCTATAGCAGGCCGTGTTTTGAAGTGTCTGTCCAATAGCAGGCCGTGTTTTGACGTGTCTGTCCTATAGCAGGCCGTGTTTTGAAGTGTCTGTCCAATAGCAGGCCGTGTTTTGACGTGTCTGTCCAATAGCAGGCTGTGTTTTGACGTGTCTGTCCAATAGCATGCCATGTTTTGAAGTGTCTGTCCAATAGCAGGCTGTGTTTTGAAGTGTCTGTCCTATAGCAGGCCGTGTTTTGAAGTGTCTGTCCAATAGCAGGCCGTGTTTTGAAGTGTCTGTCCAATAGCAGGCCGTGTTTTGAAGTGTCTGTCCTATAGCATGCCATGTTTTGAAGTGTCTGTCCAATAGCAGGCTGTGTTTTGAAGTGTCTGTCCTATAGCAGGCCGTGTTTTGAAGTGTCTGTCCAATAGCAGGCCGTGTTTTGAAGTGTCTGTCCAATAGCAGGCGTGTTTTGAAGTGTCTGTCCTATAGCAGGCAGTGTTTTGACGTGTCTGTCCAATAGCAGGCCGTGTTTTGAAGTGTCTGTCCAATAGCAGGCCGTGTTTTGAAGTGTCTGTCCAATAGCAGCCTTTTTCCAAACTGGGTCCTGGGGATCCCAAGTGGTGAACATTTAGTTTTTTGCCGTAGCGCTACTCAGCTGACTTAAAATAATCAATTCATCATCAAGCTTTGATTATTTGAATCAGCTGTGGTTTGTGTAGTTCTAGGTAAAAAAAAAACCAAAATGTTCATCCAGTCCCACTCATGCTGAGGTTTTTCTGAGTGTACTGATATATAAAAGTATCACGGCCATTTTTAGAAAGAAAACAGTTTATATGCGAATTGTGCCTATTGTTCACACACGTGCCCTCTTATTGGCTGGAATGGTCCCACCTGATCTTGCCTCTTCCTGACTGCCTTCCATGTTTTAAAACATTTTATATTTCGTGGTTAAAGCTGCGACACACTGGTCTGGACAGGAGGCCTTTTGGAAATGCAGCATTTGCTTAGAAATGGAGCCGACACATTGATTGGTTCTCTCAACAACAACAACAACATCAACATCAACAACAACATCAACAACAACAACAAGGACTTTGTGTTATCCAGATTAACTCATAGGTCCCACTCACCCATGCGGGCGCGTTAAAACAGGAAGCACTAATAAAGCATTATAATGGCAGAGGTTTTCAACCACGACACCTCTAACAAATTACAACTGACAGAATATGAATGTTCTAAATAAAAGCCAGTTTCTCCCTGATGATAAAAGAAGATGGAAACACGCCGTGCTGATACAGAACCTGGTATTCCCAGGGAGTCGTCGGGCAAGTACTGACCAAACCCAACCCTGCTTAGCAGCTGAGATCGGGCGTATTCAGGCTAGTATGGCCCGTAAGCAAAGGAGTAACTCTTGCTACACGATAAAAAGTTGATGAGCCTCTGGAATAGACCTTTTCCAGTTCCTCTCTTTGTCCCTTTATTTAACTAGGCAAGTCAGTTAAGAACAAATTCTTATTTTCAATGACGGCCTACCAAAAGGTTAAAATGCCTCCTGCGGGGACAGGGGCCTGGGATAAATAAAAAATATAGGACAAAACACACATCACGACAAGAGAGACAACACTACATAAAGAGAGACCTAAGACAACAACATAGCATGGCTGCAACACATAACAACACAGCATGGTAGCAACACAGCATGACAACAACATGGTAGCAACACAACATGGTAGCAACACAACATGGTAGAAGCACAAAACAGGGTGCAAACATTGGGCACAGACAACAGCACAAAGGACAACAAAACATCACACAAATTGAAATGTCTTTCAATATTGGCATTACAGAAATATTTATACAGAGATTGACAGCTTCTAGTGTAAAAAAAAAAAGCCTATTGAATAATGACTTCAGACAAATACATCAGATAACATGGACTGCCACTCATACAGATAACGGACTGCCACTCATACAGATAACGGACTGCCACTCATACAGGTAACGGACTGCCACTCATACAGATAACATGAACTGCCACTCATACAGATAACATGAACTGCCACTCATACAGATAACATGGACTGCCACTCATACAGATAACGGACTGCCACTCATACAGGTAACATGGACTGCCACTCATACAGGTAACATGGACTGCCACTCATACAGATAACATGGACTGCCACTCATACAGATAACATGGACTGCCACTCATACAGATAACATGGACTGCCACTCATACAGATAACGTACTGCCACTCATACAGATAACATGGACTGCCACTCATACAGATAACGTGGACTGCCACTCATACAGGTAACATGGACTGCCACTCATACAGGTAACATGGACTGCCACTCATACAGATAACATGGACTGCCACTCATACAGATAACGGACTGCCACTCATACAGGTAACATGGACTGCCACTCATACAGGTAAAGTTAACAGTACATGACTTACGCACATTTCAGAGTTCATACTGTATATTGTTATTGTGTATATATTTCCAATCATAACTATTTTCATTAAACAACTTTATTACTTAGATATTTGTGGATATTTTTGTTTAGGAGAGCTTACAAGTAATAATTTCACTGTACCATTTACACCCTTTGTCCTGTGCACGTGACAAATAAACGTTGATTTGATGTTGAACTCACCATTCATATCAGCTGTCATAGTCAATATAATAGGTGACTGACGACTAACACTATCTGGTTATCATTGACATTGAGATTAATTACCTGTAATATCCATCATGATTCTAATATAATAACCATCCTGTTAACTTGATCTGGTTATTATTCACAACGGCAGGGGGTGCACCGTTCCTGGAGGTACTGCAATACCAGGTCGATGCGTGGAGTGGACGGAGCAAGCCCCTATTCTAGGCAGCCGGGACCACAGGCCGGGACCACTCCGTAGGCCGGGACCTCTCCGTAGGCCGCCCTGTCGGTCTAGCTCTCACTGCAGTCCAGTGCCATGTGTAACCGATGTGAAATGGCTAGTTAATTAGCGGTGGTGCGCGCTAATAGCGTTTCAATCGGTGATGTCACTCGCTCTGAGACTTGAAGTGGTTGTTCCCCTTGCGTTGCAAGGCTTTTGTGGCGCGATGGGTAACGATGCTTCGTGGGGTGTCAGTTGTTGATGTGTGCAGAGGGCCCCTGGTTCGAGCCCAGGTTGGGGCGAAGAGAGGGACGGAACCTACACTGTTACACATGGACATCTTTGAAGTTTGGCCTCTAGTAATTTAGGAGGGCAACTTTATAAAGGCCTCCTCACAATGGCCTTATCATACAAGGCTCTATAGACAGATTTAAAGATACATAGGCTATTTTTGCGTTGATGGTGTATGTATTGAAGTCAACTGGGGCGGCAGGTAGCCTAGTGGTTAGAGCGTTGGACTAGTAACTGAAAGGTTGCTAGATTGAATCCCCGAGCTGACGAGGTAAAAATCTGTCGTTCTGCCCCTGAACAAGGCAGTTAACCCACTGTTCCTAGGCCGTCATTATAAATAAGAATTTGTTCTTAACTGACTTGCCTAGTTAAATATATTTTTTAAAGTGGTTCAACATTCAAATGCATTTTAATTGACCACATAGTGCAGCTTGGACAAGGAGACGGTCGGTGGAAGTCTGGCGCCACCAAGTGGACAATTATTTTAGTTCCCTTGTGGCAGCAGTGTTGCTTCCAGAGATAGTTTATAAAAGATAAAATCTTACGTTAGTTTTATTATCTGCAAATTGTTTCTCCCACCCGTATTTGATAGATTATTATTCCAATTTATCTGTAAATCTGGTTTTAACTCAATAAGGATTTGTCTCGTTTCCGATTGGAGGAGGGTGGATGACCACGTGATTTCGGATCCTACCAAAGTGTTACTTTGTAACAGTGAAAAGTGTATTTTCCCGACGTTGATCAAATCCCAATCTATGCAGCATGTTTTACCAGCATCATCTTTGATATCTGGTGTAAAGTTTACAGAGCTCATTTTGGTGTACCCGTTATCGGATTTGACGTGTCCGAGAACGGCACCTTCCTCCCGAAAGCATTGCGGTATCGCTTCTCGGCCTTTTGGCTAAGATCAAGTGTAGTATCTGTTCTTATCAGTTTAATATCTGATACGTCCCCTATCTGGGGACCATATATTAAATTGATTTTTGGAATAGGGAGATGGAATAGGGGCTTGCTCCGTCCACTCCACGCATCGACCTGGTATTGCAGTACCTCCAGGAACGGTGCACCCCCTGCCGTTGTGAATATAAACCGGGTCAAGTTAACAGGATAGTTTGTAATCTGGTGACTCTGCACTCCCAGAGCAAGAGAGAATAGATGTTTTGTTGCATTTCATTTGAAAACAGCTCCTTTTCTTTTTGAAGTTTTGTTGCATTTCCTTTGAAAACAGCATCATCTAGTCCCGTGTGGCTCAGTTGGTAGAGCATGGTGTTTGCAACGCCAGGGTCGTGGGTTCGATTCCCACGGGGGACCAGTACAAAAAAAAATGCATGAAATGTATGCACTCACTACTGTAAGTCGCTCTGGATAAGAGCGTCTGCTAAATGACTAAAAATGTAAAAATCTATATTTTTGTACATCATTTTATACACATAAACACGGCATAAAGGCGTCAAAAACAATTTGTTTAGATTTATTGGGTGACTGACTTGACCTCCACTTTCTAAGCATCATTGACAGACAATGATACACTATAAGCAACATGATTCCAATACAAAAACCATCTGTTACCTTAATCCGGTTTATATTCACAACGGCAGGGGGTGCACCGTTCCTGGAGGTACTGCAATACCAGGTCGATGCGTGGAGTGGACGGAGCAAGCCCCTATTCCATCTCCCTATTCCAAAAATCAATTTAATATATGGTCCCCAGATAGGGGACGTATCAGATATTAAACTGATAAGAACAGATACTACACTTGATCTTAGCCAAAAGGCCGAGAAGCGATACCGCAATGCTTTCGGGAGGAAGGTGCCGTTCTCGGACACGTCAAATCCGATAACGGGTACACCAAAATGAGCTCTGTAAACTTTACACCAGATATCAAAGACGATGCTGGTAAAACATGCTGCATAGATTGGGATTTGATCAACGTCGGGAAAAGACACTTTTCACTGTTACAAAGTAACACATTGGTAGGATCCGAAATCACGTGGTCATCCACCCTCCTCCAATCGGAAACGAGACAAATCCTTATTGAGTTAAAACCAGATTTACAGATAAATTGGAATAATAATCTATCAAATACGGGTGGGAGAAACAATTTGCAGATAATAAAACTAACGTAACATTTTATATTTTATAAACTATCTCTGGAAGCACCACTGCTGCCACAAGGGAACTAAAATAATTGTCCACTTGGTGGCGCCAGACTTCCACCGACCGTCTCCTTGTCCAAGCTGCACTATGTGTTCAATTAAAATGCATTTGAATGTTGAACCGCTTGACTTCAATACATACATCATCAACGCAAAAATAGCCTATGTATCTTTTAATCTGTCTATAGAGCCTTGTATGATAAGGCCATTGTGAGGAGGCCTTTATAAAGTTGCCCTCCTAAATTACTAGAGGCCAAACTTCAAAGATGTCCATGGCACTGGACTGCAGTGAGAGCTAGACCGACAGGGCGGCCTACGGAGAGGTCCCGGCCTGTGGTCCCGGCCTGTGGTCCCGGCCTACGGAGTGGTCCCGGCCTACGGAGAGGTCCCGGCCTGTGGTCCTGGCTGCCTAAATGTGTGCTCAGCATAATACACTTTAGCAAACATGGCACTGTTGAGGCATACTTTTACAATTAGGCCTAGTCAGTCACTACAACAAACATCATATCATCAGGCACGGAAATCCCAGGATGGGGACAAGACTCCCCCCCCCCCATCCTGGGAAAAATATGATTTGTCCCCCCCAATATATCACTG
Source organism: Salmo salar (assembly GCF_965601325.2). Lineage (NCBI taxonomy): Eukaryota > Metazoa > Chordata > Actinopteri > Salmoniformes > Salmonidae > Salmo > Salmo salar. The sequence goes on from NC_138300.1 coordinate 121,979,584, forward strand.
TAAACATAACTATGTAATTTAAATAATATTAATAAAACGCAATGAAAGCAATTGTGCTGATTATAGACACTTAATAGCTCGTTTTTAAGTTTCAAAAGATTGCAACCCCCCCACCCTTTGCCTCACAATGGTTTGATCCACTGCCAGTTCCTTAGTTGGCAAGGTAACAGAGGGGTCGTATCTACTGTCTGAAAGGCACTCAATGAACGTAACTGACGTGAGGTTAATCCAGTCAATCGCGCACACACACTAGCTGAATATGCAGAGCTAGCGCGCAAATATTAACTATTAAGCTAGCTAGTACCTATTCCATTTATGTGGCGTCGCCAAAGATGGAATCTTTGCTATCGTCAATTTATTCCAAGATCAGCATGCTGATGATGTAAGTTAGTGCTTCAAAGTCCCTGTGATAAGGTTAGCGATAAACTGAAGTCCAAACTGAACATGAACTACACTCTCTTCTACCATTGTCTTAAATATATTTAATGGCCTCGTTGCAAAAGTTAAATTGTCGCAAGGGAACTTTTATTTATTTATTTTATTTCACCTTTATTTAACCCGGGTAGCAAAGATTATAGCAAACACCACTGAAACGGAATTGGTGCTCGCTAGCTTTGCAAATTCAGCTATTGTTGGAAGCCAGCCAATATGAAACAAACTATTAAAATTACAAAAAGTTTGCAGCATATGTTGTGTAAATGGTGAACTCATACAGCTGTCAACTCTTGTCACTGCAATCCGTTTCACATTTGCTAGCTACCTTTTAGATCGAAGCCCATATAGAATGATAGAAGATAAGATGATAGAAGCCCATCTCCTACTGTAAATAACCTACACACTGTGTGTGTGTGTGTGTAGCCAGCCAGGTAGAAAAATGGCAGAAAAAATTCGGACATCACAGTATTTTTCAGTACACCAAGATGCAAAGTAAGAACCCTAGTAGCCTAATATCTCAAAGACTAGTTGATAAAATGTTCATAAGAAAGAAATGAAATTCTAATGGAAATGTTTCACAATGATGTCATTAGGCAGAGCAGGCAACCGATGGCACACAGACAGCAGAGTTGGGGACAGATATGCAGGGACAGACTGGCAGAGACAGGGAGTCTCAGGTAAGTTTGTTGAGTCTTTGTTTGGCAACATTATGAAAGGTTCTCAATTTTTTTGACTTGTAAAATAGGAACATAATTGGAAAATGCCATGGATACCCACACTCTCAACTTAAACTGGTGACTGAACTAAGATTTGCTAAAGGCAATGGTATTGCTGTTGTGATTAGTTGTGTAGTTTTGGGTACCGGTAGTGAGGAGTACGGCAAACACCTTATTTCTTTGGTTCCTCAATATACATTTACCATATTACAATGTAGGCTATGTGTTACAGCACTACTTTTGGTGTCCCCCTCAGGAATTGCTCTTGAGAAAATTTCATGTAATTGACATCCTCCAAAGTTGATATCAGATTTTTGCCCCTGCATATCATGCACATAAAATACCAATAGGGCTATTGTGTTGGAGAGCATCTATCTACTCACGAAATACTGGATATTGATGAATAAAACGTGCACTGGTTTGATTCATACTGAAAGTTGTCATATTCAAATTCAATCCATGAAATATCGGAATGTGTAAAATAAGTGTCCAATAGTGGTTGAACTATAGTCCTATAAATCTACTTTAATTGTCACTAATCGTGGAACTGTATGACAGCGGTCCAGTCGTGGTGAACCGTGCGCCAGGCTCCACGTTTAACCTGCTACAGTTCCATAATGATTACAACAGGCTACATGTACAAAATGATCGCTAAAATACATGTATGTGGGTATTACTGACGGATGGCTCCAGATCGTTGCTGATACAAATTGTAAAATAAAAGCCTGGTCATATAATCAAAACATTATAAAGCGCATGTTTTCAGCGCGGCAGGTTTCGCCGCTTGGGGCTTCAAATTTCATACACGCGAATTACGAATTCTGAATAATGGCACAGCTATGTATAACCTATTTCACTGTGGAAAAATCTATTTAATATATTGTCCCCAGATAGGAGACATTTCACTGGGCCAATTGTGCACCGCACTATGGGATTCCCTAATCACGGCCGGTTGTGATACAGCCTGGATTCAAACCAGGGTATCGGTAGAGACGCCTCTAGAACTGAGATGCAGTGCCTTAGAACGCTGCGCCAAATCACTTATCTACCAATTTAAATCAACCTTTTAAAGTATAATTTATCTTGTATTCCCTGAACATCCAAACATAAAGGTGGATAATGGATGTTGTGCTTTCAGACAGGCTGTGACCTGCAAAACTATGCTTTTATCTGGGAGATATTGAATCTCTCTGTCTTACTAGTAACTTTTTTAGAATTCTAATTGAATGGAGAAGCAGCCTACATCCTCTTGATTTTTTATCACCTTAGTTGTATCTTGTGTGAAGTTTCAGAAGCATGTGATTGTAACAGAGATATCCAAGATGTCTGTGGATTGACCGATAGCTTGGCTACTCAATGAAGACACACGTTGTTTTACTGTACTAAGATTACCACCAGTGCTTGTGAATCATTTTTCTTTCTTGAGGAACTATTTCTTCACTATTTTTTTTTACAAATATAAACCAGACATCAGAAGGATGTTCAGAGAACAACCAGCACATTGGTTGGACCAGGCTGTATTCTCACTTCCTACTGGTTCTGTTATGGCGGGTTCATAAAGACTGTTATTCAGGAACAGCCAGGTTTAGCAGACTGTCTCAGAGGATTACCACTTTGCAGGGATACAGCGGCTTGTGAAAGTATTCACCCCTCTTGGCATTTTTCCTATTTTATTGCCTTACAACCTGGATGATCAATGGAAACAGGATGCACTTGAGCTCAATTTCAAGTCTCATAGCAAAGGGTCTGAATACTTATGTTTATATATATATATATATGCAAAAAAAAACATGTTTTTCACTTTGTCATTATAGGTATTGTGTGTAGATTGATAAGGATTTAATTTTTTCCATTTTAGAATAAGGCTGTAACGTAATAAAATGTGGGAAAAGTCTGAATTCTTCCCAAATGCACTGTATGTATAAGGTTAATGTGACTAGGCATCAGGGTATATGGCTTTATTTAAAATTATTTTATTCAACTAGGCAAGTCAGTTAAGAATAAATTCTTATTTACAATGACTTCCTACACCGGCCAAACCCTAACGACGCTGGGCCAATTGTGTTCCGCCCTATGGAACTTCCAATCATGGCCAGAAGTGATACAGCCTGGATTCGAACCAAGGACTGTAGTGACTTGTGACACCTCTTGCACTGAGATGCAGTGCCTTAGACCGCCTCGCCACTCAGGAGCCCAAATATAAACACAGTAGCAGCAGCTTGTGAGTGTATAGTCAGTATAAATGTAACATAAACTCTCGACCCGCTCCATTACAGCCCCGTCGATGTCAATGGGGGCCTGTTCGGCCCGCCTTTTCCTGTAGTCCACGATCAGCTCCTTAGTTTTGCTCACATTGAGGGAGAGGTTGTTGTCCTGGCACAACACTGCCAGTTCTCTGACGTCCTCCCTGTAGGCCGTTTCATTTACATTTTACAGTTGTCGGTGAGCAGGTCTACCACTGTTGTGTCGTCAGCAAACTTAAGGATGGTGTTGGAAGTCGTGTTTGGCCACGCAGTCGTGGGTGAACAGGGAGTACAGGAGGGGACTAAGCACCCACCCCTGAGAAGCCCCAGTGTTAAGGATCAGTGTGGCAGATGTGTTGTTACCTACCCTTACCACCTGGGGGCGGCCCGTCAGGAAGTCCAGGATCCAGTTGCAGAGGGAGGTGTTTAGTCCCAGGGTCCTTAGCTTAGTGATGAGCTTTGTGGGCACTATGGTGTTGAATGCTAAGCTGTAGTCAATAAACAGCATTCTCACATAGGTGTTCCTTTTGTCCAGGTGAGAAAGGGCAGTGTTGAGTGCGATTGATATTGTGTCATCTGTGGATCTGTTGGGGCAGTATGCGAATTGGAGTGGGTCTAGGGTGTCCGGGAGGATGCTGTTGATGTGACCCATGACCGGCCTTTCAAAGCACTTTGTGGCTACAGACGTGAGTGCCACGGGGCGGTAATCATTTAGGCATTTTGCCTTCGCTTCCTTGGGCACAGGGACTATGGTGGTCTGTTTGAAACATGTAGGTATTACAGACTCAGTCAAGGAGAGGTTGAAAAATGTCATTGAAGACACTTGACAGTTGGCCCTCGCATGCTTTGAGTACACGTCCTGGTATTCCGTCTGGCCCAGCGGCTTTGTGAATGTTGACCTGTTTAAAGGTTTTGTTCACATTGGCTACCGAGAGCGTTATCACACAGTCATCCAGAACAGCTGGTGCTCTCGTGCATGCTTCAGTGATGCTTGCCTCAAAGCGAGCATAAAAGGCATTTAACTCGTCTGGTAGGCTCGCGTCAATGGACACCTCACGTCTGGGTTTCCCTTTGTAGTCTGTAATAGTTTTCAAGCCCTGCCACATCCGACGAGCGTCAGAGTCGGTGTAGTAGGATTCAATCTTAATCCTGTATTGACGCTTTGCTTGTTTAATGGTTTGTCTGAGGGCATAGCGGGATTTCTTATAAGTGTCCGGATTTGTCTCCCGCTCCTTGAAAGCGGCAGCTCTAGCCTTTAGCTCGATGCGGATGTTGCCTGTAATCCATGGCTTCTGGTTGGGATCTGTACGTACAATCAATGTGGGGACGACGTCATCGATGCTTTTATTGATGAAGCAGGTGGCTGAGGTGGTGTCCTCCTCAATGCCGATGAATCCCAGAACATATTCCAGTCTGTGCAGCAAAACAGTCCTGTAGTGTAGCATCCGCGTCATCTGACCACTTCCATATTGAGCGAGTCACTGGTACTTCCTGCTTTAGTTTTTGATTGTAAGCAGGAATCAGGAGAATAGAATTATGGTCAGATTTGCCAAATGGAGGGCGAGGGAGAGCTTTGTACGCATCTCTGTGTTTGAAGTAAAGGTGGTCTAGGATTTTTTCCTCCCCTGGTTGCACATGTGACATGCTGGTAAAAATTTGGTAAAACTGATTTAAGTTTGCCTGCATTACAGTCCCCGGCCACTAGGAGCGCTGCTTCTGAGTGAGCATTTTCTTCTTTGCTTATGGCCGTATAGAGTTGGTTGAGAGCGGTAGGGGTGGAGGATGTGGGAGTGTCTGGTAGGGGTGGAGGATGTGGGAGTGTCTGGTAGGGGTGGAGGATGGTGGAGGGTGTGGGAGTGTCTGGTAGGGGTGGAGGATGTGGGAGTGTCTGGTAGGGGTGGAGGATGGTGGAGGGTGTGGGAGTGTCTGGTAGGGGTGGAGGATGTGGGAGTGTCTGGTAGGGGTGGAGGATGGTGGAGGGTGTGGGAGGGTCTGGGAGGTGGTGGGGGTCTAACAATGCTCCAGAGACTGTTGGACAACTGTCAGTTCTGTTGGCACGGTGATACATGGAGATAAAACACAGGAGAACTATGAGGCAACGCTATGCTCTGAAACATGGGATACTCAAGGAGTTCCTGGCTGAGTTCCTGGGGACTTTTATCTTGGTTGTAAGTTCCGCTGGCTTCATATTCAATAGGTGTTTTTGGTGAGAAATTGCCTTAGAAGGGCTACCTATTTAACCTCTCAATATGAGTGATCTTATTGAGCAATTACATAAAAAAATTAACATCATTTCTTATGAATAAATTAGGGTTATGAATAAATTAGGGTTAGGGTTATGATTAATTTAGGGTTATGAATAAATCAGGGTTAGGGTTATGATTAAATTAGGGTTATGAATAAATGAGGGTTATGAATAAATTAGGGTTAGGGTTATGATTAAATTAGGGTTCTGAATAAATTAAGGTTATGAATAAATCAGGGTTAGGGTTATGATTAAATTAGGGTTATGAATAAATTAGGGTTATGAATAAATCAGGGTTAGGCTTATGATTAAATTAGGGTTATGATTAAATTAGGGTTATGAATAAATCAGGGTTAGGGTTATGATTAAATTCACGTTAGGGTTAGTAACGAGTAGTAAAGGAAGTAAAGTGTAATCAGAATGAATTCTAATTATACACAAACTAAATGTAACTGATAGTAGTGTACTGAATGTGATTAATGCCCCCCTCATCATCTCCTGTGTTAGTTGTTTGGCGTTGGGTCCGTTGCTCAGACGGTCCTGAGTCGTAATGCCATGGGGGAGACTCTCACCATCCACATAGGCTTCTCTGTAGGACTGATGATGGCAGTGTACGTGGCCGGAGGAGTGTCAGGTAATTATATCACACTATAATAATCACACTATAATAATCACACTACAGTGGAGTGTCAGGTAATTATCATATCACACTATAATAATCACACTATAATAATCACACTACAGTGGAGTGTCAGATAATTATATCACACTATAATAATCACACTATAATAATCACACTACAGTGGAGTGTCAGGTAATTATATCACACTATAATAATCACACTATAATAATCACACTAGAGTCGAGTGTCAGGTAATTATATCTCACTATAATAATCACACTATAATAATCACACTATAATAATCACACTACAGTGGAGTGTCAGGTAATTATCATATCACACTATAATAATCACACTATAATAATCACACTATAATAATCACACTACAGTGGAGTGTCAGGTAATTATCATATCACACTATAATAATCACACTATAATAATCACACTACAACGAAGTGCGTTAAAAAAAGTGACTTTTTAATATTGCCTTTGCCAGAGTTCAATGTTCTAGTAAACGTATGAAAGAGGTCTAGCATTGAAATGATGAGCTCATCCAATAAACGGTTAAATAAGACAGTGGCGAGAACACAGGAAAGCTATCAGACATAGACTTTAGAACGAACAGTTGTGTTGTGAATACAACGTGCACACTTGTTCTTCTACATGGAGAGAATGAAGCAGGCACGTGCACGCTACGTTATGCACTGTTATGTAATGAATGGTGGGTGTTATTAACCGGAGTTTTCTACGATCAATTCCTCTTCAAATTGGATATTGTTATTCAGTTCAATCAATGGGGACGGGGGATGCCATCTTAATTACAATAGTACTACAGTAACATAAATGTGATGATAGCGTGTATTTAACATACGTGCATTATCAGCATTATGCATACTTGAAAAGATATGAGCTTTATCTGCATTACATGTTGACCAGACCGTAACGTGCGCGTGCGCCATCGCCGCGCACGTTGATTTTGTTCACCCACACCAGATGCGATCAGAACACGCAGGTTGAAATATCAAAACAAACTCTGAAACAATTATATTAATTTGAGGACAGGTCAAAAAGCATTAAATATTTATGGCATTTTAGCTAGTTAGCTTGCTGTTACTAGCTAATTTGTCCTGGGAAATAAACATTGGGTTGTTATTCTACCTGAAATGCACAAGGTCCTCGACTCTGACAATTAATCCACAGATACATTTTTTAACATAAAATGACATACCCAAATCTAACTGCCTGTAGCTCAGGACCCGAAGCAAGGATATGCAGATTCTCGGTACCATTTGAAAGGAAACACTTTGAAGTTTGTGTAAATGTGAAATTAATGTAGGAGAATATAACACATTAGATCTGGTAAAAGATGATACAAACAAAAAAACAGAGACAGCAGGGGTTCAAACTGTAGAACCCAGTTACATTTTAATATAAAAATGGATTTTTATCAAACAAAACTATGCTACATTTGATCTCTGGAACCCTCAGGATGACAAATCAGAGCAAGATTACTGAATGTAAGTACATTATTTACCTTCAGAGGTGAATGTATCAAACCAGTTGCAGTGATAAAAGTTTTTTGTTGTTGTGCACTCTCCTCAAACAACAGCATGGTATTATTTCACTGTAATGGCTACTGTAAATTGGACAGTGCAGTTAGATTAACAAGAATTTAAGCTTTCTGCCTGTATAAGACATGTCTATGTCTTGGAAAGTTTGTTGTTAATTACAACAGTCATGCTAATCACGTTAGCACGCGTTAGCTCAACCATCTCGGTGGAGGGACACCAATCCCGTAGAGGTTTAAAAAGGCTTCTAAAGTTCCTATTTTACACTTAAAGATGTCAGATTTCATTTGCCCTATAGAAAATTGTATCAACCCCTACAAAAAAATGTCCATGAATTATAATCCACATAATAATTCACATTTCCTGTTGCTGCAGGATTATTTTCCTTCTGTAGCAAACTGGCTCAAAGATCTTTTATCTGTAGCATTGGCTGAGATGATAACTACTTTATTGAGGAAAAATGTACGTACTACAACTTCTACACTCTGGATAAGAGCATCTGCTAAATCAGGGTTTCCAGGGTTTCCCAACCCTGGTCCTCCAGTACCCTCAACAGTGTTCCTCAACCCTGGTCCTCCAGTACGCCCAACAGTGTTCCCCAAACCTGGTCCTCCAGTACGCCCAACAGTGTTCCCCAACCCTGGTCCTCCAGTACGCCCAACAGTGTTCCCCAACCCTGGTCCTCCAGTACGCCCAACAGTGTTCCTCAACCCTGGCCTCCGTCGGGGGCACGGGGCGCTGGGGACCGGGTTGGGGACACGGGGCGACTGGGGCCGGGTTGGGGCCGCGGGGTACTGGAGGACCGGGGGGCACGGGGGGCTGGGGCCGGCTGGGGAACACTGTTGGGCGTACTGGAGGACCAGGGTTGGGGAACACTGTTGGGCGCTGGGGACCGGGTGGGGCACGGGGCGACGGGGCCAGGGTTGGGGAACACTGTTGGGGTTACTGGAGGACCAGGGTTGGGGAACACTGTGCTAAATGACAAAAAAAATGTAAACGTAATGTAAACATCATTTTTGTAACAATACATCCTCCTGCACCCTCATCAACAGTCACGTTGACACATCACGCCCTAGATCCATGCAGAACGTGCCAGTGCTCCAATCCTGAACCAATGAATCTGAACTGCCGATTGATTTACATTTATCACAACTAGCCCTGTCGAAGTTTCAGAACCCATCGACGTTGTTTATAACCTCGGGCAGTAAATGACCTCCGAACTCCATTGACCTCAGACTGAGGCCTTTCTATGAGAGAGACCTATCCCAGCTTCAACACACTGCTAGGCTGATAGTGAATACAACAAATAATTCACAACAGTGATATCATGCAGGTTTAAAGCTCATGCCCAAGCATTTTAAATATTGTGAAGAGAGGCAGGGAGCATAGCTGGTCTATTATATACCACTTAGCAGAGAGAGAGAGAGAGACAGGGAACATAGCTGGTCTATTATATACCACTTAGCAGAGAGAGAGAGACAGGGAACATAGCTGGTCTATTATATAACACTTAACAGAGAGAGAGAGACAGGGAACATAGCTGGTCTATTATATACCACTTAGCAGAGAGAGAGAGAGCAGGGAACATAGCTGGTCTATTATATACCACTTAGCAGAGAGAGAGAGACAGGGAACATAGCTGGTCTATTATATACCACTTAGCAGAGAGAGAGAGACAGGGAACATAGCTGGTCTATTATATACCACTTAGCAGAGAGAGAGAGAGAGACAGGGAACATAGCTGGTCTATTATATACCACTTAGCAGAGAGAGAGAGACAGGGAACATAGCTGGTCTATTATATACCACTTAGCAGAGAGAGAGAGACAGGGAACATAGCTGGTCTATTATATACCACTTAGCAGAGAGAGAGAGACAGGGAACATAGCTGGTCTATTATATACCACTTAGCAGAGAGAGAGAGACAGGGAACATAGCTGGTCTATTATATACCACTTAGCAGAGAGAGAGAGAGAGACAGGGAACATAGCTGGTCTATTATATACCACTTAGCAGAGAGAGAGAGACAGGGAACATAGCTGGTCTATTATATACCACTTAGCAGAGAGAGAGAGACAGGGAACATAGCTGGTCTATTATATACCACTTAGCAGAGAGTGAGAGAGAGACAGGGAACATAGCTGGTCTATTATATACCACTTAGCAGAGAGAGAGAGAGAGACAGGGAACATAGCTGGTCTATTATATACCACTTAGCAGAGAGAGAGAGAGAGACAGGGAACATAGCTGGTCTATTATATACCACTTAGCAGAGAGAGAGAGACAGGGAACATAGCTGGTCTATTATATACCACTTAGCAGAGAGAGAGAGACAGGGAACATAGCTGGTCTATTATATACCACTTAGCAGAGAGAGAGAGAGAGACAGGGAACATAGCTGGTCTATTATATACCACTTAGCAGAGAGAGAGAGAGAGACATGGAACATAGCTGGTCTATTATATACCACTTAGCAGAGAGAGAGAGACAGGGAACATAGCTGGTCTATTATATACCACTTAGCAGAGAGAGAGAGACAGGGAACATAGCTGGTCTATTATATACCACTTAGCAGAGAGAGAGAGAGAGAGACAGGGAACATAGCTGGTCTATTATATACCACTTAGCAGAGAGAGAGAGACAGGGAACATAGCTGGTCTATTATATACCACTTAGCAGAGAGAGAGAGAGAGACAGGGAACATAGCTGGTCTATTATATACCACTTAGCAGAGAGAGAGAGAGAGACAGGGAACATAGCTGGTCTATTATATACCACTTAGCAGAGAGAGAGAGAGAGACAGGGAACATAGCTGGTCTATTATATACCACTTAGCAGAGAGAGAGAGACAGGGAACATAGCTGGTCTATTATATACCACTTAGCAGAGAGAGAGAGAGAGACAGGGAACATAGCTGGTCTATTATATACCACTTAGCGGAGAGAGAGAGAGAGACAGGGAACATAGCTGGTCTATTATATACCACTTAGCAGAGAGAGAGAGACAGGGAACATAGCTGGTCTATTATATACCACTTAGCAGGAGAGAGAGACAGGAAATATAGCTGGTCTATTATATACCACTTAGCAGAGAGAGAGAGAGAGACAGGGAACATAGCTGGTCTATTATATACCACTTAGCAGAGAGAGAGAGACAGGGAACATAGCTGGTCTATTATATACCACTTAGCAGAGAGAGAGAGAGAGACAGGGAGCATAGCTGGTCTATTATATACCACTTAGCACAGAGAGAGAGAGAGACAGGGAACATAGCTGGTCTATTATATACCACTTAGCAGAGAGAGAGAGACAGGGAACATAGCTGGTCTATTATATACCACTTAGCAGAGAGAGAGAGACAGGGAACATAGCTGGGATAATATATACCACTTAGCAGAGAGAGAGAGAGAGACAGGGAGCATAGCTGGTCTATTATATACCACTTAGCAGAGAGAGAGAGACAGGGAACATAGCTGGTCTATTATATACCACTTAGCAGACACTTCTATCCACTGAACCAGTCCCAAATCGACCCCTAAACTCTACACTCTATGCACTCGAGGAGATCTGAGAGGATTTGACACATGCAATCAATCTGTTAATAGGTCCACCTTGCTCTCTGATAGGTTAGACGGGAGTTTCACCATATTGCTTCATACCAATCAAATCCTCTCATACTGTATCTTTACAAGTGCATAGGGCTTAGGGGTTTGATTTGGGATTTGGCCTTACAGTGTAGACGGCCATCTTTCCAACCTCCCCTCTGTCACTGGCTCTTTTCATCCTTTCTCTGCTTCCTTCTCAAAACAGGAAGTGGATACCTAGTCAGTTGCACAACTGAATGCATTCAACTGAAATGTGTCTTCTGTATTTAACCCAACACCCTTTGAATCAGAGCAGAGAGGTGCAGGGAGTCGCCCTTAATCAACATCCACAGCGAGAAGTTGTTAGGGGTTAACTGCCTTGTTCAAGGGCAGAATGGCCGATATTTTTCCCCCCTTGCCGGCACGGGGATACAAACCAGCGACCTTTCAGTTACTGGCCCAATGCTCTTAATTGCTAGGCCACCTTCCACACCATTGGAGATGAAGGCCAGAGGAGATGGAGCTTCTTCTCCGCTATGGTTTGAGAAGGAGGATCGGAGATAGGATGTGGGAATCACCTGCCTCTTTTTACCCCTCCCAGGTGCCCATGTGAACCCTGCTGTCTCCCTGGCCATGGTGATCCTGGGAAAACTCAAGTTCTATAAGTTCCCCGTTTATGTCAGCGCTCAGTTCCTTGGTGCTTTCACTGGATCTGCTGCAGTGTTTGGGCTGTATTATGGTGAGTACTATTGGCCATGTCGACATTCTGTTACGCGCAACGGAAGTAATAACAGGAACTAGACAGTAGAATGATCCAGTGAATGGAATAAGGGAATGTCCGCTCACTGTTTTGCTGCTCCCAATCAATCAATCAATCAATCAATCAATCAATCCCTCAATCAATCAATCAATCAATCAATCAATCAATCCATCACATTTATTTTATAAAGCCCTTTTTACATCAGCAGTTGTACAGATATCAAATCAAATGTTATGTGTCACATGCGCCGAATACAACAGTGAAATGTTTACTTACAAAGCCCTTAACCAACAATGCAGTTTTAAGAAAAAAATATAAAAAATGAATAAAAATAACAAATAGTTAAAGAGCAGCAGTAAAATAACAGTAGCGAGGCTATATACAGGGTGTTATGGTACAGAGTCAATGTGGAGGCTATATACAGGGTGTTACGGAACAGAGTCAATGTGGAGGCTATATACAGGGTGTTACGGAACAGAGTCAATGTGGAGGTTATATACAGGGTGTTACGGTACAGAGTCAATGTGGAGGCTATATACAGGGTGTTACGGAACAGAGTCAATGTGGAGGTTATATACAGGGTGTTACGGTACAGAGTCAATGTGGAGGCTATATACAGGGTGTTACCGGTACAGAGTCAATGTGGAGGCTATATACAGGGTGTTACGGTACAGAGTCAATGTGGAGGCTATATACAGGGGGTACCGGTACAGAGTCAATGTGGAGGCTATATACAGGGGGTACCGGTACAGAGTCAATGTGGAGGCTATATACAGGGGGTACCGGTACAGAGTCAATGTGGAGGCTATATACAGGGTGTTACGGTACAGAGTCAATGTGGAGGCTATATACAGGGTGTTACGGTACAGAGTCAATGTGGAGGCTATGTACAGGGGGTTACCGGTACAGAGTCAATGTGGAGGCTATATACAGGGGGTACCGGTACACGAGTCAGTGTGGAGGCTATATACAGGGGGTTACTGGTACAGAGTCAATGTGGAGGCTATATACAGGGTGTTACGGTACAGAGTCATTGTGGAGGCTATATACAGGGTGTTACCGGTACAGAGTCAATGTGGAGGCTATGTACAGGGTGTTACCGGTACAGAGTCAATGTGGAGGCTATATACAGGGGGTACCGGTAACGAGTCAGTGTGGAGGCTATATACAGGGTGTTACGGTACAGAGTCAATGTGGAGGCTATATACAGGGTGTTACGGTACAGAGTCAATGTGGAGGCTATATACAGGGGGTACCGGTACAGAGTCAATGTGGAGGCTATATACAGGGGGTACCGGTACAGAGTCAATGTGGAGGCTATATACAGGGGGTACCGGTAACGGGTCAGTGTGGAGGCTATATACAGGGTGTTACGGTACAGAGTCAATGTGGAGGCTATATACAGGGGGTACCGGTACCGAGTCAATGTGGAGGCTATATACAGGGGGTACCGGTACAGAGTCAATGTGGAGGCTATATACAGGGGGTACTGGTACAGAGTCAATGTGGAGGCTATATACAGGGGGTACCGGTACAGAGTCAATGTGGAGGCTATATACAGGGGGTACCGGTACAGAGTCAATGTGGAGGCTATATACAGGGGGTACCGGTACAGAGTCAATGTGGAGGCTATATACAGGGGGTACCGGTACAGAGTCAATGTGGAGGCTATATACAGGGGGTACCGGTACAGAGTCAATGTGGAGGCTATATACAGGGGGTACCGGTACAGAGTCAATGTGGAGGCTATATACAGGGGGTACCGGTACAGAGTCAATGTGGAGGCTATATACAAGGGGTACCGGTACAGAGTCAATGTGGAGGCTATATACAGGGGGGTACCGGTACAGAGTCAATGTGGAGGCTATATACAGGGGGTACCGGTACAGAGTCAATGTGGAGGCTATATACAGGGGGTACCGGTACAGAGTCAATGTGGAGGCTATATACAGGGGGTACTGGTACAGAGTTAATGTGGAGGCTATATACAGGGGGTACCGGTACCGAGTCAATGTGGAGGCTATATACAGGGGGTACCGGTACAGAGTCAATGTGGAGGCTATATACAGGGGGGTACCGGTACAGAGTCAATGTGGAGGCTATATACAGGGGGTACCGGTACAGAGTCAATGTGGAGGCTATAAACAGGGGGTACCGGTACAGAGTCAATGTGGAGGCTATATACAGGGGGTACCGGTACCGAGTCAATGTGGAGGCTATAAACAGGGGGTACCAGTACAGAGACAATGTGCGGGGGCACAGGTTAGTCGAGGTAATTGAGGTAATTGACAAAGTACCCAATTTTCATACTTGAGTAAAAGTAAAGATACCCTAATAGAAATGACTCAAGTAAAAGTGAAAGTCACCCAGTAAAATACTACTTGAGTAAAAGTCTTAAAGTATTTGATTTTAAATATACTGAAGTATCAAAAGTAAAAGTTTAAATCATTTCAAATTCCTTATATTAAGCAAACCGGACAGCATGATTTTCTTGTTTTATAAATGTAAGGATACCCAGAGGCACACTCCAACACGCCGACATCATTTAAAAATGAAGCATTTGTGTTTAGTGAGTCCACCAGATCAGAGGCAGCAGGGATGACCAGGGATGTTCTCTTGATAAGTGTGTGAATTGGACAATTTTCCTGGCCTGCTAAGCATTCAAAATGTAACAAGAACTTTTGGGTGTCAGGAAAACTTTATGGAGCAAAAAGTACATGGGGGGTGAAAATAGTCTGGGTAGCCATTTGATTACCTGTTCAGGAGTCTTATGGCTTGTGGGTAGAAGCTGTTAAGAAGCCTCTTGGACCTAGACTGGCGCTCCTGTACAGCTTGCCGTGCGGAAGCAGAGAGAACCGTCTATGACTTTGGTGGCTGGAGTTTTTGACAATTTTTAGGGCCTTCCTCTGACACCGCCTGGTGTAGAGGTCCTGGATGGCAGGAAGCTTGACCCTAGTGATGTACTGGGCCATACGCACCACCCTCTGTAGCGCCTTGCAGTCGGAGGCCGAGCAGTTGCCGTACCAGGCAGTGATGCAACCAGTCATGATGCTCTCGATGGTGCAGCTGTAGAACTTTTTGAGGATCTGAGGACCCATGCCAAATCTTTTCAGCCTCCTGAAGGGCCTAATGATTATTTAATAGCGTACTGTAATACAACAAACAACACATTTCTGCATTCTGCTATCACCACGGTCATCCGTAAATGCCCATGGAACTGTTCCAACAGGCTGCACATGTTTTAA
>NC_138300.1:122000000-122122500 GCF_965601325.2 Salmo salar
CCAAATAAAATAAAACTGTTTCTCTCTGGTTCAGATCACTGGTACTGTAACGTCATGTTTGGAGCACACACACACACACACACACACACACACACACACACACACACACACACACACACACACACACACACACACACACACACACACACACACACACACCAAGGACAGCCTTGCTCTCTCAGTGTGCTATGGTCCAACCCTGTGGTAGAGGGAGTAGAAGGGTTATAGCCTGTTATTACATTTAGTAACCAGACCGGTATGCTGCGTACGAGTGACTGATCACAGTGCAATGCCTTATAGCCCGTTGCTGATAGCAGCTCCAATAGTTAAGCTACATGGAGAACCACCGTAGAACAGGTTATTGAATAGATGTAGCCTGGAGAACCACCGTAGAACAGGTTATTGAATAGATGTAGCCTGGAGAACCACCGTAGAACAGGTTATTAAATAGATGTAGCCTGGAGAAACACTGTAGAACAGGTTATTGAGTAGATGTAGCCTGGAGAAACACCGTAGAACAGGTTATTGAATAGATGTAGCCTGGAGAAACACCGTAGAACAGGTTATTGAATAGATGTAGCCTGGAGAAACACCGTAGAACAGGTTATTGGGTAGATGTAGCCTGGAGAAACACCGTAGAACAGGTTATTGAGTAGATGTAGCCTGGAGAAACACCTTAGAACAGGTTATTGAGTAGATGTAGCCTGGAGAAACACCGTAGAACAGGTTATTGAATAGATGTAGCCTGGAGAAACACCGTAGAACAGGTTATTGAATAGATGTAGCCTGGAGAAACACCATAGAACAGGTTATTGAGTAGATGTAGACTGGAAAACACCGTAGAACACGTTATTGAGTAGATGTAGCCTGGAGAAACACTGTAGAACAGGTTATTGAGTAGATGTAGCCTGGAGAAACACCATAGAACAGGTTATTGAATAGATGTAGCCTGGAGAAACACAGTAGAACAGGTTATTGAATAGATGTAGCCTGGAGAAACACCGTAGAACAGGTTATTGAATAGATGTAGCCTGGAGAAACACCGTAGAACAGGTTATTGAATAGATGTAGCCTGGAGAAACACAGTAGAACAGGTTATTGAATAGATGTAGCCTGGAGAAACACCGTAGAACAGGTTATTGAATAGATGTAGCCTGGAGAAACACAGTAGAACAGTTTATTGAGTAGATGTAGCCTGGAGAATCACTGTAGAACAGGTTATTGAGTAGATGTAGCACATGGTTCACCCAGTAACTTGTTTATAGGTAAAGATACAGAATGGTAAGTTCTTAAATTAAGGAGGTGCTATATGTAGCAATCAGCAACAACATTGGAAAAGAGCCCTTATAATATTATGTACAGTGGGGGAAAAAAGTATTTGATCCCCTGCTGATTTTGTACGTTTGCCCACTGACAAAGAAATGATCAGCCTATAATTTTAATGGTAGGTTTATTTGAACAGTGAGAGACAGAATAACAACAAAAATATCCAGAAAAACGCATGTCAAAAATGTTATAAATTGATTTGAATTTTAATGAGGGAAATAAGTATTTGACCCCCTCTCAATCAGAAAGATTTCTGGCTCCCAGGTGTCTTTTATACAGGTAACGAGCTGAGATTAGGAGCACACTCTTAAAGGGAGTGCTCCTAATCTCAGTTTGTTACCTGTATAAAAGACGGGCATGTATAACAAGGGTTTTTATAACATTTTTGACATGCGTTTGTCTGGATTTTTGTTGTTGTTGTTATTCTGTCTCTCACTGTTCAAATAAACCTACCATTAAAATTATAGGCTGATCATTTCTTTGTCAGTGGGCAAACGTACAAAATCAGCAGGGGATCAAATACTTTTTTCCCCCACTGTATGTGTTATTCCATCACACCGCTGTCAGTTTTACATAAATTATAATTGGTTTCAAACAAGAGGTTCATGCTAAGAGTCAACCAGGGCCCATAATATGTTATTTGGTTGTTGTAGTAATGTTTGTAATTGCAGAAAAACTTCAATATAGGCTTAGATAGATCACAATTTTGACCATACACTTCATACTCCGCACATTGAAAGATAACATTTATGTATTCAAAGAAAACTGGAGAAATCCCAAACAAAAAACAACAACTGTTATGATTTACAAGTCATGAATTCTATGTACGGTCGTTAAAGAGTTTGTTGTGTAATTAACAAATAAGGCCAGAGGAGGTGTGGTATATGGCCAATATACCACGGCTAAGGGCTGTTCTTAAGCACGACGCAACGCGGAGTGCCTGGATACAGCCCTTAGCCGTGGTATATCGGTCGTATACCACAAACCCCCTTGTGCCTTATTGATATTATAAAGTGGTTACCAACGTAATTAGAGTAGTAAAACTACATGTTGTCATACCCGTGGTATACCACGGCTGTCAGCCAATCAGTATTCAGGGCTCGAAACACCCAGTATATAATATGATATTGTTTACTTGTGCTTTCGTTACATTTTTTTCATTTTTTTATTGTTGCCATGTAAATAGAATCCAAAGCACTTCAATGTGACAAATACACCGCTCAAAAAAAATAAAGGGAACACTTAAACAACACAATGTAACTCCAAGTCAATCACACTTCTGTGAAATCAAACTGTCCACTTAGGAAGCAACACTGATTGACAATAAATTTCACATGCTGTTGTGCAAATGGAATAGACAACAGGTGGAAATTATAGGCAATTAGCAAGACACCCCCAATAAAGGAGTGGTTCTGCAGGTGGGGACCACAGACCACTTCTCAGTTCCTATGCTTCCTGGCTGGTGTTTTGGTCACTTTTGAATGCTGGCGGTGCTTTCACTCCAGTGGTAGCATGAGACGGAGTCTACAACCCACACAAGTGGCTCAGGTAGTGCAGCTCATCCAGGATGGCACATCAATGCGAGCTGTGGCAAGAAGGTTTGCTGTGTCTGTCAGCGTAGTGTCCAGAGCATGGAGGCGCTACCAGGAGACAGGCCAGTACATCAGGAGACGTGGAGGAGGCCGTAGGAGGGCAACAACCCAGCAGCAGGACCGCTACCTCCGCCTTTGTGCAAGGAGGAGCAGGAAGAGCACTGCCAGAGCCCTGCAAAATGACCTCGAAGCAGGCCACAAATGTGCATGTGTCTGCTCAAACAGTCAGAAACAGACTCCATGAGGGTGGTATGAGGGCCCGACGTCCACAGGTGGGGGTTGTGCTTACAGACCAACACCTTGCAGGACGTTTGGCATTTGCCAGAGAACACCAAGATTGGCAAATTCGCCACTGGCGCCCTGTGCTCTTCACAGATGAAAGCAGGTTCACACTGAGCACATGTGACAGACGTGACAGAGTCTGGAGACGCCGGGAGAACCGCCCTCCATGTGCTCGCCAGAGGTAGCCTGACTGCCATTAGGTACCGAGATGAGATCCTCAGACCCCTTGTGAGACCATACGCTGGTGCGGTTGGCCCTGGGTTCCTCCTGATGCAAGACAATGCTAGACCTCATGTGGCTGGAGTGTGTCAGCAGTTCCTGCAAGAGGAAGGCATTGATGCTATGGACCGGCCCGCCCGTTCCCCAGACCTGAATCCAATTGAGCACATCTGGGACATCATGTCTCGCTCCATCCACCAATGCCACGTTGCACCACAGACTGTCCAGGAGTTGGCGGATGCTTTAGTCCAGGTCTGGGAGGAGATCCCTCAGGAGACCATCCGCCACCTCATCAGGAGCATGCCCAGGCGTTGTAGGGAGGTCATACAGGCACGTGGAGGCCACACACACTACTGAGCCTCATTTTGACTTGTTTTAAGGACATTACATCAAAGTTGGATCAGCCTGTAGTGTGATTTTCCACTTTCATTTTGAGTGTGACTCCAAATCCAGACCTCCATGGGTTGATAAATTGGATTTCCATTGATTATTTTTGTGTGATTTTGTTGTCAGCACATTCAACTATGTAAAGAAAAAAGTATTTAATAAGATTTTTTCTTTCATTCAGATCTAGGATGTGTTGTTTAAGTGTTCCCTTTATTTTTTTGAGCAGTATATATTCCTGTCTGTGTAAACAAATATTGTGTATATATATACAATGTGTATGTATATTATTGTACTGCTCTAGGGATGTAATTATTGTTTGGATAACCTTATTGACTACTACGTATTGATTTATACTTAACCTTGTTTTTCACTCTGTATGAAATGCCCAATGCAGAGAACAGCGGAAGGAGAATTATCATTGAATTACCACAGTGATTTATTGTAATGTTTGTTTATGTGTTAATTAATACCATAAGGGACGGGTTGCCAACTGGCGATTTGACATGAAAATAAAATGTCATTCATTCGTTACTTGGATGCTTAATAAAAAAAAAATTCAAAATGTGTGTTGTTTTATTTATTGAAGTTATCAGAGCAGCTGTTTGTGTTGTCTTTGGGCATTGACACGACAACAACCGCAGGAGTTAAGCAGAGATGAAGCCAGGCTCAGCGCAAAGCACAGACGTTTGTTGATGGACAATTCGTTGCTTAGTTGCATAAAGCCAACGCTTTTTTGCCATTCATTTAACTAGACAGACTCACAAAGGCTCCTTTTTTTGCAAAGTGAGGGAATAAACCACAAATGACTGGCTACTTGTAAAGCACCTGCAAATAAATAGGATATTATTCAAAGACCAACTTGACAAGTGATAAGTAAGAATTGCAATTTGTGAGCCATTGAATCACAAAGGCTATTATCACTGTATCATGCAATTAATGTCTCCAACTCTCCTTTGAATCCCTTTGATTATAGATTGACTAGTGGAATGTTTCGGTTTAACCCGAGGATCACAAGTGGAGCTGCAGCTGGAAGTCCTCAATCTCAAACACAGCATTCCCAAGACAAAACACTCCAGTGTTCTATCAGAAGGCTCCGGTGTTCTATCAGAAGACTCCAGTGTTCTATCACAAGGCTCCAGTGTTCTATCAGAAGACTCCAGTGTTCTATCAGAAGGCTCCGGTGTTCTATCAGAAGACTCCAGTGTTCTATCAGAAGACTCCAGTGTTCTATCAGAAGGCTCCAGTGTTCTATCAGAAGACTCCAGTGTTCTATCAGAAGACTCCAGTGTTCTATCAGAAGGCTCCAGTGTTCTATCAGAAGGCTCCAGTGTTCTATCAGAAGACTCCAGTGTTCTATCACAAGGCTCCAGTGTTCTATCAGAAGACTCCAGTGTTCTATCAGAAGACTCCAGTGTTCTATCAGAAGACTCCAGTGTTCTATCAGAAGGCTCCAGTGTTCTATCAGAATGCTCCAGTGTTCTATCAGAAGGCTCCAGTGTTCTATCAGAAGGCTCCAGTGTTCTATCAGAAGACTCCAGTGTTCTATCACAAGGCTCCAGTGTTCTATCAGAAGACTCCAGTGTTCTATCAGAATGCTCCAGTGTTCTATCAGAAGACTCCAGTGTTCTATCACAAGGCTCCAGTGTTCTATCAGAAGACTCCAGTGTTCTATCAGAATGCTCCAGTGTTCTATCAGAAGGCTCCAGTGTTCTATCAGAAGACTCCAGTGTTCTATCAGAAGGCAGTCAGGTTGTATAGGAGGTACTTTGGCTATGAATAGGTCTACGTTGGCCTACCATACAACGTCTTTTTTATTTTATTTAACTAGGTAAGTCAGTTAAGAACACATTCTTATTTAGAATGACTGCCTACCAAAAGGCAAAAGGCCTCCTGCGGGGACAGGGGATTAAAAAAATACAAATATAGGACAAAACACACATCACGACAAGAGACAACACAACACCACATAAAGACAACAACACAGCATGGCAGCAACACAACATGACATCAACATGGCAGCAACACAACATGACATCAACATGGCAGCAAGACAACATGACATCAACATGGCAGCAAGACAACATAACATCAACATGGCAGCAAGACAACATGACATCAACATGGCAGCAACATGGCAGCAAGACAACATGACATCAACATGGCAGCAACACAACATGACATCCACATGGCAGCAACATGGCAGCAAGACAACATAACATCAACATGGCAGCAACATGGCAGCAAGACAACATGACATCAACATGGCAGCAACACAACATGACATCAACATGGCAGCAAGACAACATGACATCAACATGGCAGCAAGACAACATGACATCAACATGGCAGCAAGACAACATGACATCAACATGGCAGCAACACAACATGACATCAACATGGCAGCAAGACAACATGACATCAACATGGCAGCAAGACAACATGACATCAACATGGCAGCAACACAACATGACATCAACATGGCAGCAAGACAACATAACATCAACATAACATCAACATGGCAGCAAGACAACATGACATCAACATGGCAGCAACATGGCAGCAAGACAACATGACATCAACATGGCAGCAACACAACATGACATCCACATGGCAGCAACATGGCAGCAAGACAACATAACATCAACATGGCAGCAACATGGCAGCAAGACAACATGACATCAACATGGCAGCAACACAACATGACATCAACATGGCAGCAAGACAACATGACATCAACATGGCAGCAAGACAACATGACATCAACATGGCAGCAAGACAACATGACATCAACATGGCAGCAACACAACATGACATCAACATGGCAGCAAGACAACATGACATCAACATGGCAGCAAGACAACATGACATCAACATAACATCAACACAACATAACAACAACATGGCAGCAACATGGCAGCAAGACAACATAAGTATCATGGTAGAAGAGGCCTCTTTTGTTTATTGAATCTATACTATTATTATTTGTATTGTACTTGACATCTAAATAGTCCCCATTCATTCATTCATTCATTCATTCATTCATTGACACAGGTTCAGCAGAAGCCCCAGTATCCTGGGTGATAGCCTGGTCAAGATCTCCTACTGCTGGGTCTCTGGAGGAGAAAGCAGTGACTTTTCCCTCGCTGCCATTGCATACCAGAAGGCTGGCAGGAGGGATGATGCAGCAATGGCCCAGAGAGAGACGGCCAGATACTCTATACTGGGTGAGAAGGCATCTAAGAGACTGCTGCAGAGGTGTCCTCAGGACACAGGGAGGAAGTTAGTTCTTCACCAGTTAGGTGATACAGTACTGATTACGCGTTCCTCCATGTCTTCTTCACCAGTTAGGTGATACAGTACTGATTACGCGTTCCTCCATGTCTTCTTCACCAGTTAGGTGATACAGTACTGATTACGCGTTCCTCCATGTCTTCTTCACCAGTTAGGTGATACAGTACTGATTACGCGTTCCTCCATGTCTTCTTCACCAGTTAGGTGATACAGTACTGATTACGCGTTCCTCCATGTCTTCTTCACCAGTTAGGTGATACAGTACTGATTACGCGTTCCTCCATGTCTTCTTCACCAGTTAGGTGATACAGTACTGATTACGCGTTCCTCCATGTCTTCTTCACCAGTTAGGTGATACAGTACTGATTACGCGTTCCTCCATGTCTTCTTCACCAGTTAGGTGATACAGTACTGATTACGCGTTCCTCCATGTCTTCTTCACCAGTTAGGTGATACAGTACTGATTACGCGTTCCTCCATGTCTTCTTCACCAGTTAGGTGATACAGTACTGATTACGCGTTCCTCCATGTCTTCTTCACCAGTTAGGTGATACAGTACTGATTACGCGTTCCTCCATGTCTTCTTCACCAGTTAGGTGATACAGTACTGATTACGCGTTCCTCCATGTCTTCTTCACCAGTTAGGTGATACAGTACTGATTACGCGTTCCTCCATGTCTTCTTCACCCTTTCTCCTTTTCTAGCAGGTTGTGATGTGCATAAATTAGAAAAATGAATTCTGCATGTAACAAGGTCGTTACTCTCATGTCCCTCAGGGCAGCTATTGACTGACGTGGGACTTCACCACTGTTCCCTGGGTCAGTTCAGCCAGGCAGTGACCTGTTTTTACCGAGGCACTGGCAGATGGCACTACCCAGACAACACCGGTAGACTGTCTCATGCAGACTACACACAGTCTTCTTCTGAGAAGTGGGCTACTGCAGAACCTAGTGGCCATCTACAGCGTTCAGGGTCTCTACCCTTATCACACTGGGTCTGCGCGCCTGTTTGGTACAGAGGTCCTCTCACACACATACACTGGGACCAGTTTGGTCCTTCGAGGTTGAATCACTAATAGTGCTGTTAATGCACGGAACTGATGGATATTACAACTATAAGCCACAGCCTAAAATAAAACCTTAAACCTAAACCAGTCCTCAACATGAATCATGATCACGGCAGCTATTAGGTAACTCAGTTGATTGTTTTGCACATCCCTATAGGTGCCTCAGACCAGTGGAGAAGACAGGGGAGCCTGGGTAACCTAGCCTATTCTTACAGCCGCATGGACAACTACCAACCAGAGGTTCTGGAGACCTTCAGAATAGCAGGTAGATATCAGTATCAAAAGGCCTAAAGTTATAAAGTTACTTTCACCAGGAGATAGAAAAGCATTTTTTGTTTGTTTTTTATTGTTGCTTTAAATATGAAAAGTTATGTGTTTTTTGTCCCACCACTCACAGGAGATGTTCAGGGCCAGAGGCTGACATATGAAGATCTGGACTGGCTTCTAATCACTCCTGTCCGGGGAACAGTCCAGCACCCATTAGCATCTCCCAAACCCAGTGAAGATCTGGGCTGGCTTCTATTCACTCCTGTCCGGGGAACAGTCCAGCACCCATTACCATCTCCCAAACCCAGTACTCAGTATAGAACTCTGCCAGGAGAACCAGAAGTAGTGTGTTTATTCTTAGCCTGGGTACCAGTCAGTTTGTGCTAATATTCCACTCCTTGTTTTCAGTGTCATAAAGCCAAACATATGACAGAAGGAAAGTCCTTTGATACATTTTTATTTATTTAACTAGGCAAGTCAGTCAAGAACAAATTCTTATTTATAATGACGGCCTAGGATCAGTGGGTTAACTGCCTTGTTCAGGGGGCAGAACGACAGATTTTTACCTCAGGGATTCAATCTTGCAACCTTTCAGTTACTAGTCCAAAGCTCTAACCACTAGGCTACCTGCCGCCCCAGGTAGCCATTTGTTTCCCCATTCCTCTTCTTGCCTCCGCTCCTCCATTACCTTCGACATTTTTCAAAAGCAGGCAAAGACGGAGGACACAAGCAGTCGAGGAAAACCAAATTGAGATCCTCCCCAGAAAGTGTAAGGTTAGCACAAAACAGGTCTGGGGTTTCATGCTAATTTGTTCTGTGGAATATGACCAGACCAGCTCAGTCTCTGTACACCAGTTCAGTAGATACATAATGAACAACTAGATGCATGGCACTGTACTGCTGCTCCTACTAGACTGTTTATTGAACCTACTCAACTGTTGTGGGTGAAAGTTCATTCAGTCACATTGCCAACAGCCAATCACTGTATTGAGGATCTGTATTGACAATCAATGACACAGCACACGTCCTGGTATGTGCTATGGGCCCGGGGGTTTCCATGAAGAAAAAAAACACACAGTATGGACACGACCCTATAGGTTTCTGTTACGTCATGATTTACAATACATAATGTACGTCAGAAATTAGAATGACATCAGTGGTAATACCCGCTCTATGCTATAGATATCTAGGAGATTGTGGTTTTAGGGTTGAAAGGATCTGGCCAGGTGTCTCCCCAAATAAAAACATACAAGACGGGCCAAAACTCAGATTTGTCTTCCCATTAATAATACCGTCAGTCTCAGATTGTCTTTTAAAGACAGTCAGTCTCATATTGTATTCCCATTATAAAAGACAGTCAGTCTCAGATTGTATTCCCATTATAAAAGACAGTCAGTCTCAGATTGTATTCCCATTATAAAAGACAGTCAGTCTCAGATTGTATTCCCATTATAAAAGACAGTCAGTCTCAGATTGTATTCCCATTAAAAAGACAGTCAGTCTCATTGTATTCCCATTATAAAAGACAGTCAGTCTCAGATTGTATTCCCATTATAAAAGACAGTCAGTCTCATTGTATTCCCATTATAAAAGACAGTCAGTCTCAGATTGTATTCCCATTATAAAAGACAGTCAGTCTCAGATTGTATTCCCATTATAAAAGACAGTCAGTCTCATATTGTATTCCCATTATAAAAGACAGTCAGTCTCAGATTGTATTCCCATTAAAAACACTGTCAGTTTCAGATTGTCTTTTAAAGACAGTCAGTCTCAGATTGTATTCCCATTATAAAGACAGTCAGTCTCATTGTATTCCCATTAAAAAGACAGTCAGTCTCATTGTATTCCCATTAAAAAGACCGTCAGTCTCAGATTGTATTCCCATTAAAAAGACGGTCAGTCTCAGATTGTATTCCCATTAAAAAGACCGTCAGTCTCATTGTATTCCAATTAAAAAGACAGCCAGTCTCAGATTGTATTCCCATTAAAAAGACCGTCAGTCCATTCTTGAATTGTGTAGAAATGACAACGGAACACCAATAGAAGAGCTGATGAACATTCAAAAAGACAAAAACAGTGAATCCTGGATCCTGTTTATTTTGAACGAGTCTTTTAATTTTAATTAATGCATTTCAAGTACTCCAAAAAATTACATCTCTTTGCACAATACATTTTTTGAAATTTTTTGTAAAAATGTTCAAAGTGAACAACATTTTTTGATACTGTATAAAACACAGTGAACATTAAAAATCAGACAGTAGTTTTTACTTTTTAATCATCTTGTGTTCTTTCGGCCTACATCATTTCACCTACAACATTTTCAACTCAATTTTTGACATTTCAGTGCATGTTTTATATCTAGAAACTTTTCTCATTTTTTTTTTTACCATGAAGATTCCAAATAAAAAATAAAGTAACATTTTTCTGGCATTATTTCTTGTGTTGTTGTTCTTCTAATCCAAACCATGCCACAGGAGAACAGACACAATGAAATGACAATGAATAAAAGACTTTAGGATGCGTTTGTAAATTCACTCTGGAGTGACAGAGAGCGGCCAGAGTGCCGCTCTCTGAGCGTCCGTAAATTGAGAGCGTTTCGGCTGACGGAGCGTTCAGAGCGCGTATCTGGCGGAGGAGAACGGTTGATCCAAGCGTTCTGGCCTCACAACGACAGTCAAACGCACAAGCTAACCATCTAAAATGAGCTAGCGTGCTAGCTACTTCCAGACAAAAATGAGAGAACACCTCACTCTGACCATTTTACTCGCCCTAGAAGAGCTGGTTAGGATTTTTTTTCTTCATGTTATCCAGAGCGTTGGTGACAATTTAATTACGCTTTTTGACTGACCTTTAATGACAGATTCAGCAGTTATTCTGCGCTCTGACACAATCAGACGGGAGTGCTCTGAAATCGGAGTAGATAGCCAGAGCGAATTTACGAACTCACAGTTAGTCCATCACAATTAATTGTTTTTAACATTTTCATGATGTTGGAGAAAAAAAGAAAAAAAAATTGTACATATATTTAAAATGAATCCCATTTCAATTAGCACAGATAAAAACATAACTCAGAAAAGTTGCTAACACTTTATTTGAAGGGTACATAAATAAGGACTTTATAACATTCATAAACCATATACATAACATTCATAAGCAGTGTGTAAGTATTTAATATGAATGTGTAATTTATGATTTATGAATGTTATGTAATACTTATATAAGTACCCTTCAAATCAAGTGTTACTGAGAAGGGGAGTGTTTATCACATACACTACATGGCCAAAAGTATGTGGACACCTGCTCGTCCAACATCTCGTTCCAAAATCATGGGCATTAATATGGAGTTGGTCCCCTCATTTGCTGCTATAACAGACTCCACTCTTCTGGAAAGGTTTTCCACTAGATGTTGAAACATTGGTCTGGGGACTTGCTTCCATTCAGCCACAAGAGCATTAGAGAGGTTGGGCACTGACGTTCGGCGATTAGGCCTGGCTCGCATTCGGCGTTCATCCCAAAAGGTGTTTGATGGGATTGAGGTCAGGGCTCTGTGCAGGCCAGTCAAGTTATTCCACACCGATCTTGACAATAATTTCAGTATGAACCTCGCTTTTCTGAAACAGGAAAGGGTTGCCACAAAGTTGGAAGCACAGAATCGTCTAGAATGTCATTGTATGCTGTAGCGTTAAGATTTCCCTTCACTGGAACTAAGGGGCCTAGCCCGAACCATGAAAAATTGCCCCAGACCATTATTCCTCCTCCACCAAACTTTACAGTTGGAACTATGCATTGGGGCAGGTAGCGTTCTCCTGGTAGCCGGCAAACACAGATTCATCCGTCGGACTGCCAGATGGTGAAGTGTGATTCATCACTCCAGAGAACGTGTTTCCATCACTCCAGAGTCCAATGGTGGTGAGCTTTACACCACTCCAGCCGACGCTGCTCGGCCATGGGAACCCATTGCATGAAGCTCCCGACGAACAGAGGCAGTTTGGAACTCGGTAGTGAGTGTTGCAACCAAGGACAGACGATTTTAACGCACTACACGCTTCAACACTCAGCAGTCCCGTTCTGTGAGCGTGTGTGGCCTACCACTTCACGGCTGAGCCATTGTTGCTCCTAAACGTTTCCACCTCACAATAACAGCACTTTCAAGCAGGGCAGAAATTTGACGAACTGACTTTCTGGAAAGGTGGCATCCTATGACGGTGCCATGTTGAAAGTCACTGAGATCTTCAGTAAGGCCATTCTACTGCCAATGTTTGTGGCTGAAATAGCCAAATCCTCAAGTTTGAAGGGAGAGGGGGGTCCACATACTGTTGTATATATAGTGGATGAACATCTCTGAACAGTTTCTCTGGATTTACAATACAAAAAAAAAAGAAAGTAACAGACATATCAAAATTCAAATTTTTATCTTCAAATAAAAACTCCCAAGTACTGTACAAGTTTACAAGGAAATAAGTCTGGGTTAGTGAGTGTACCGTGAGTGTACTGTGAGTGTACTAGCCAGTAGTATGGTTTTTAAAACGGCTTCATTTTCTACAGAAAAACTCCATGATGAGTTTAGCAATCATTTATTCAGCAATGTGACATACAGGATTCAATGTGAGAAAGTCCCCTACAGAGACCATGACTGTTTTCACACAACCGAGCCGAGCCGAGCCAAAGCAAGATATACTGCCCTGGCCTGGTTACACATCCACCATCGTTGCTAGAAAGGACCATGTGAAAATAACAGTTGGAGTCAGCACGATAGTGTGAAAAGGGTTTACGTGTGATCATGACCCAGAACAGGAAAGCAAGTCAGTTAGCTTTGAATCTGTTTACATGATCTAGGCCAGGGATGGCCACCACAGATCAAATTCCCCCCTCCCCCCCCCAAAAAAAATATAAACTTAAATGTTAAGTTAGAATGGTAGAATACACAAGGTCCAATTTCTAAATGTGGTTTTGTATCAGCAGTTTATATCTTGTTATGTCAGTCACTCAATTAGCCCATGGCAGAAACAAAAATAAAATATTTGATTGGTAAGGTAGTCTAGCCATGGTCAAATTACCGACCCGGGGGGGGGGGGGGACGACCCCATTGATTTTGTTAGTCACTTTCACTCAGATATATTTAAAACGGAAAACATTTCTCTCCACCCTATGGCAAAATGAGCAGAATTGCAGGAAATAGCAAAAGGTGCATGTACTTAACCACAAATGGCTCGTTTGCTAAAGGTCGCCGTATTGTACATTTTCCTACATTACTCTTTTAAATGTATCAGCTTTAGCACAATATACATTCTTCCATCTTTATGCAACTTCGCCATTTGGCTGTAAAAGTGCAAATGTTTCTCTTCGCCACCATAGCAAAATGAGTAGAATTACTTAAAATGTACTAATAGCACTTTTTTTATCTTCTCTCCACCCCATGGTAAATTGTGTAGAATTACAGAAAACTTTCTTTAAAAACTGCAACATTGTCTACGCCCCATAGCAAAATGTGTAGAATTGCAGGAAATTAACTCTAAAAACGAAAAAAATAAAAAAAGAATTCTCTCTGCTGTCAAGTTGGGGAGGGGTGGGCGCTAAAATGTTTTGCTCGCAAAGGTGGCCCCCCCCCCCCGAACAAAATTTCACTTAGGGACCCAAAAAGGCTAGGGCCGGCACAGACTGTATGAATCAGCGTTTGAGCGTTTTTTAGTGTGGGTACACAGACCAGAGAGCCACTGCCGCCCCTCATGAGGAGTTTAGATTTTGTGGCTCCCACCACCTCATCAAAAGTTGCCCATCCCTGATCTAGGCTGTTCTAAAAATCAACCTAGTCCACTGCCTTTGTAGTATTAAGGGCAGGAGTAAACACCGGAGGTCAAACAGTCCCGCTACCAGCCTCCTCTTTCTTTAGACGTTGCATCAACGAACGGTCACGTACCACATCATTGACAGTGTCGTCAGGCACCAGTTGCTATAACATATGGTAACAACTTCTATGGTCAGTCATAGTCAAAATCACTGTTTGGTATGACAATTACACCACAGGAGTTAGCCAGACAGCACAAACTGTTCTGGGACCAGGCTATGAGTCTTCCATTCGTCCATTCAAACTAGCGGATGGCTTTTAGAGAGCGTCTTACTGGTTTTTCCTACATAAAAGTAAAGATAAAAATATAAAGACTCGTTCATAAAGTATGGCACAACAACACTCATGTTAACTAATGTAAAGGGTCACAGTGACACTCATCTCTGTAGGGGACACAGTCTTTTAACAGAACAGGGTCATGTTCATTAGGGCACACAGCAACAAAAAAAAAACATTTTTACAACGAAAAACAAAACAAACAAAAAAAGGTTTTAAAAAAAAACATTTTTGCAACGCCCCCCCCCCCCAAAAAATACAAATAAAAAATACAAACCGTGTTTCTTATTGGAATAGCCCAGGTTCCCCGTTGCATTCTGTTTTCTTCCGTTTGGTGCCTAAATCAACACAACCCAATCATCCACACACATTTTTACAGGGCAAGTGATCAATGCACGGGGGGAAAAAATGACCATTCAATCCAGAGACTAGCTCTAAAAAACAAAAGTGTTTGGTCATAGTGGACAATGAGAATATGTGATCGTCTTGGAATAACTCCTGTTTGTTCTAGTGGTTAAAATACCTAGCTAAAATCAACCCCCAGCTATCATAGGAACATGGATCAGTTATGATTAATTGTGTAACAGACAAAATATTACAGACCTTACAGCCTAGTAATCAATCAACAATGGTCACATTTAAATAAAGAAAAACATGACTACATGGCCACATCGTAGATTGTCAGACTTTTGATCTGAAAATTAACTAATGTCTTTTTATTCTCATTTTTTTTCTTCCATTATTGGAATTGATTTTCGATTTATTTCCACACTCATGTAAACCTAGAAATGTGTCATTAATAGCCTCTCTGTACTAAAGTAAGTGTACATACGAAATGGCACCCTAAGACCTACAGTTGGAGTCGGAAGTTTACATACACCTTAGCCAAATACATTTAAACTCAGTTTTTCCACAATTCCTGACATTTAATCCTAGTAAAAATTCCCTGTCTTAGGTCAGTTAGGATCACCACTTTATTTTAAGAATGTGAAATGTCAGAATAATAGCTGATTTATTTCAGCTTTTATTTCTTTCATCACATTCCCAGTGGGTCAGAAGTTTACATACACTCAATTAGTATTTGGTAGCATTGTCTTTAAATTGTTTAACTTGGGTCAAACGTTTAGGGTAGCCTTCCACAAGCTTCCCACAATAAGTTGGGTGAATTTTGGCCCATTCCTCCTGACAGAGCTGGTGTAACTGAGTCAGGTTTCTAGGCCCCCTTGCTCGCAAATGCTTTTTCAGTTCTGCCCACAAATTGTCTATAGGGTTGAGGTCAGGGCTTTGTGATGGCCACTCCAATACCTTGACTTTGTTGTCCATAAGCCATTTTGCCACAACTTTGGAAGTATGTTTGGGGTCATTGTCCATTTGGAAGACCCATTTGCCACCAAGCTTTAACTTCCTGACTGACGTCTTGAGATGTTGCTTGAATTTATCCACATAATTTTCCTTCCTCATGATGCCATCTATTTTGTGAAATGCACCAGTCCCTCCTGCAGCAAAGCACCCCCACAACATGATGCTGCCACCCCCGTGCTTCACGGTTGGGATGGTGTTCTTCGGCTTGCAAGCCTCTCCATTTTTCCTGCAAACATAACGATGGTCATTGTGGCCAAACAGTTCTATTTTTGTTTCATCAGACCAGAGGACATTTCTCCAAAAAGTACAATCTTTGTCCCCATGTGCAGTTGCAAACCGTTGTCTGGCTTTTTTTGGGGCAGTTTTGGAGCAGTGGCTTCTTCCTTTGCTGAGCGGCCTTTCAGGTTATGTCGATATAGGACTCGTTTTACTGTGGATATAGATACTTTTGTACCCGTTTCCTCCAGCATCTTCACAAGGTCCTTTACTGTTGTTCTGGGATTGATTTGCTCTTTTCGCACCAAAGTACGTTCATCTCTAGGAGACAGAACGCGTCTCCTTCCTGAGCGGTATGACGGCTACGTGGTCCCATGGTGTTTATACTAGCGTACTATTGTTTGTACAGATGGACGTGGTACCTTCAGGCGTTTGGAAATTGCTCCAAGGATGAACCAGACTTGTGGAGGTCTACAATTTTTTTTCTGAGGTCTTGGCTGATTTCTTTTGAGGCACTGAGTTTGAAGGTAGGCCTTGAAATACATCCACAGGTACACCTCCAATTGACGTAAAATGATGTCAGTTAGCCTATCAGAAGCTTATAAAGCCATGACATAATTTTCGGGAATTTTCCAAGTTGTTTAAAGGCACAGTCAACTTAGTGTATGTAAACTTCTGACCCACTGGAATTGTGATACAGTGAAATAATCTGTCTGTAAACAATTGTTGGAAAAATGACTTGTGTCATGCACAAAGCAGATGTCCTAACCGACTTGCCAAAACTATAGTTTGTTAAAAATACATTTGTGGAGTGGTTGAAAAAGAAGTTTTAATGACTCCAACCTAACTGTATGTAAACTTCCAACTTCAACTGTATATAGTGCACTAGTTTGGACCAGGGATAAATAGAGAATAGGGTGATATTTTGGATGCACCCTATGCCAAGCTTAGCCTGCCTTCAGTGACCTGACAGGCAGAATCAGCTTTTAATTAGTGGTTATTTGTTAGATTTATTCTACTGCATCAAAACGTATATAAAAAAAAGAAAAAAACTGGGACAAAACAAAAAAGTGTGTAAAAACTAAAAGTGAACTTCCCTTTCCTTTCTATCACGACGAGACCAGAACAAGTTGTTACGTCACGACGAGACCAGAAACAAGTTGTTAGCAAAAATACCAGATGAAGAGATGAGGGAGCTCTTGAACGTCACAAAAGGTCAAAGGTGAGAAGTAGTGAGATATGGTGGTGACCTTATGTTCTACCGCTGGAACCTCTGGAACCTAAACACTATGAGAATTCCATCCATAGGATTCCATGATTGCAGCAAAAGGAGAACTTGATTGCTGAAATGCTGTCAAAATTCCCAACTTCAGTGTCCAGAGTCCAGAGAACTTACCCATAGACTTTTCCAGATACCATCATTTGTGTTACTGTCCTGAGAGTACAGTACTAACCAAAAACAGTAAAGAATCATATGTACATTTACAGTAGAAGAAATAGTTGTGTTTTTTCACTCATGTTATGTTACACTGAAATCTTTACAGACAGACTGTCAGTCAGAGACAGTCTGTCTGACAGACAGACAGACAGACAGGTCAGAGAGTCTGCACGGAGAAACAAAGCCTTGTGTCTTTTTGCTGCTTAGTTTGAAACGTTGTGTCGTAATCACAAGTCCAGCAAATCTCTTTAATTTCTGGCTAAGATGGCTGACAAAACATTTCAACCAACCAGGAGCCTAGGAACATATGTGTGTTCTCACTCAGCAGCAGGGACTTTGCAAATGAAAAGAGAGAAAAAAAACACATGACTAAAGCTACATGTGATGAAACCATTCCTCCACTCCTTGGAACTCTATTAAAATAAATGAGAGAAAAAAAAATGCAATGTCTGATGGTCACTTCCACTCCACACTGCACGGCTGATGGTCACTTCCACTCCACACTGCACGGCTGATGGTCACTTCCACTCCACACTGCACGGCTGATGGTCACTTCCACTCCACACTGCACGGCTGATGGTCACTTCCACTCCACACTGCACGGCTGATGGTCACTTCCACTCCACACTGCACGGCTGATGGTCACTTCCACTCCACACTGCACGGCTGATGGTCAATTCCACTCCACAGAATGACAAAATGGCGGATGGTCAACTAAAATGGTGGATCTCACTCCCACAGCGAGAGAGCCCCGAGTGGTGGTCGTTGAAGGAGGTCTTTATTGTGAAGAGGTCAGAGGTGCTGCAGCCCCAGTGGTGGTCGTTAGAGAGGGTCTTTATGTGAAGAGGTCAGAGGTGCTGCAGCCCCAGTGGTGGTCGTTAGAGAGGGTCTTTATGTGAAGAGGTCAGAGGTGCTGCAGCCCCAGTGGTGGTCGTTAGAGAGGGTCTTTATGTGAAGAGGTCAGAGGTGCTGCAGCCCCAGTGGTGGTCGTTAGAGAGGGTCTTTATGTGAAGAGGTCAGAGGTGCTGCAGCCCCAGTGGTGGTCGTTAGAGAGGGTCTTTATGTGAAGAGGTCAGAGGTGCTGCAGCCCCAGTGGTGGTCGTTAGAGAGGGTCTTTATGTGAAGAGGTCAGAGGTGCTGCAGCCCCAGTGGTGGTCGTTAGAGAGGGTCTTTATGTGAAGAGGTCAGAGGTGCTGCAGCCCCAGTGGTGGTCGTTAGAGAGGGTCTTTATGTGAAGAGGTCAGAGGTGCTGCAGCCCCAGTGGTGGTCGTTGGAGAGGGTCTTTATGTGAGCTTTCTCAACTCCGTCCTGTTTGTCTGTTTGTAGATGGAGGGTCTGACGTACGGGGATGGTAAACAACCAGTTTAGGTTGTTCTTTGGGTGGAGTGAAGCACGTGTTTTATCCCACTGTTAGGTGTAAACCGGTGGGATTTGAAGCCGGGTCTCCCACGTGGCAACACAACACCTTAACCATTAGATAATGAGGACATCCTAAAAAAAAAAGTGTATAAAAACTAAAAAAGTGTGGTTCCCTTATCTTTCCCTCAATTCCGTCTATCCTAAATCATTAAAACATCTAAGAAAATCCTCTTGGTTTAATGGTTAAGATGTGGGATTTCCACCCTGGAGACATGGGTTCAAATATCCCCCCAAAAAATGGGTTCAAATCTCAATCCCAGCAGTGACATAGATAGGCACAAGGAGGAGCCAAGGCAAGGCAAGGAGCAGTCGACGGAGGGAGCAGCGTTCCCACCCCGAACCCCAGCGTCTCAGCAGCTCAGCGTCTCATCTGACCCATCTGGTAGTTTTCTCTGGGCTGGCCCTGGCTGCGGTGGTGCCTCTGGGGCTGGGGTTGGCGTGAGGGCTGCTGCCGCTGGCCCCCAGAGACAGGGCGGTGCTGGCCGTGACTGACATCTCCGTGGTGGGACTGGGACTGGTGAACCTGGGCATCTCTGGCCTCCCTGGCGTGCTGCTGGGCTCTCCTCCTCTTCAACGTGCCTGGGGTAAGAGGGAGAGAGAGGTTTAGTCTAGCACAGTGGTCAATAACCAGTCGATCCCAATTGACTGGTTGATCACCAAACATTTCTGTAGAAAAACAAACGATAAAGCCTTGCATTCAATTTTTGTATATTATTTTCACACTATTGGCGGTAGGTGCACTTGATTCAGCAGCCCTAGTGCCAGGAAGGCAAAGTGTTCCCATTTTGAACCAGTTCCTGTGTCTGAAGGTAGAACTCTGCCTACCCGGGAGGCCCAGAGAGCAAATCAAGTGCACCTATAGTCCTACCGCTGAGCAGTCTGATATCTCAGATCACCTGGTCTGCACAGTTTCCTCAAACCAGACGCTGTAAAAAAACTACACAGCAGAGTTGATACTGTGAGATTAAAACGTTTCAGACCACGACTAGAGAGAGACTCAACGAATAAAGCAAAGAGCTGCTGTTTTTATGAGTAACTTCATGTTTAAGTTGCTATTCAGCACTGTCAACACCTTGTTCAACACTTTTATAAGCCATAAAATGCACATTTTCCCTACTTCCACTCAAGCTACAACTAACACTGCAGCAGCATGTGTATAGCAACGTGTTTCCATAAGCTTTGTTGTCGATAAACTTGTGTTGTTGTACTGAACTAAAATATAAATGAAACATGTAAATGTTGGTCCCATGTTTCATGAGCTGAAATTAAAGATCCCAGAAATGTTCCTTGTGCAAAAAAAGCTTATTTCTCTCAAATTTTGAGCACAAATTTGTTTACATCCCTGTTAGTGAGCATTTCTCCTTTGCCAAGATAATCCATCCACCTGACAGGTGTGGCATATCAAGAAGCTGATTAAACAGTATGATTATTACACAGGTGCATCTTGTGCTGGGGACAATAAAAGGCTTCTCTAAAATGTTGTGTCACACAACACAATGCCACCGATGTCTCAAGTTGAGGGAATGTGCAATTGGCATGCTGACTGCATGAATGTCCACCAGAGCTGTTGTCAGAGAATCTAATGTTCATTTCTCTACCATAAGCCGCCTCCAACGTCGTTTTAGAGAATTTGGCAGTAGGTCCAACCGACCTCACAGACCACGTGTAACCACGTCAGCCCAGGACCTCCACATCTGGTTTCTTCACCTGCGGGATCATCTGAGACCAGCCACCAAGACAACTGATGGAACTGTGGATTTGCACAACTGAAGAATTTCTGCACAAACAGTCAGAAACCGTCTCAGGGAAGCTCATCTGCGTGCTCGTTGTCCTCACCAGGGTCTTGACCCTACGGTAGTTTGGCATCGTAACCGACTTCAGTGGGCAAATGCTCACCTTCGATGGCCACCGGCATGCTGGAGAAATGTGCCTGGTTTTGACTGGTTTTCTGATCCACGCC
Source organism: Salmo salar (assembly GCF_965601325.2). Taxonomy (NCBI): domain Eukaryota; kingdom Metazoa; phylum Chordata; class Actinopteri; order Salmoniformes; family Salmonidae; genus Salmo; species Salmo salar. The sequence continues at coordinate 122,020,947 of NC_138300.1, forward strand.
CCTACCCTTTCTTTAAAGTATCTGTGACCAACAGATGTATATGTGTATTCCCAGTCATGTGAAATCCATAGATTAGGGCCTAATGAATTTATGACAATTTACTGATTTCCCTCTATGAACTGTAACTCAGTAAAATCGTTGACATTGTTGCATGTATATTTTTGTTCAGTGAATTACTGGCGTCTTCCGGCTTGTCTTTTTTAATATAGAGGAATATTTCACTTTCTCTGATCATAGGAGTAACAACATTAATTTCTGCATGCAGTGCGACTTGAGTTTCGCCATCAGCTGGAAGACTTTGTACCCTTTTCTCAGCGGAGAACGGCGGGACGGAGAGTCATGTGAGAGGCAGCCTAACCTCTGAAAATTACGTTATCACTTAGCTGTGCCTCACAAGTAATATAACAAACAATCTATTACCAGTGTGATCATATACCTTACATTTTACCTTAAAGGTCTTAGAAGAAAGAAAAAAAAAACACTGGCAGGGCAATTCAAGCAAAGACAATAAGCAGTAATAATGTATTGGGCCTGTAAGCCTACTGCACGATCCTAATTTCTACAGAACTGTTTTTAAATAGGTCAATGTTGCATAAGGCTTACATTTTTTTAAAGTCAGGGTTAAAACTAGGGATGCACGATATATCGGTATTGGACGATATTAGCTAAAAATGCCGACATCGGTATCGGCCCGATGTCTAGTTTAATGCCCCGATGTGTAAAACCGATGTCAAAGCTGACGTGCATCCCTATATAACGTAGGTACATGACGTAATGACGGCACGTAAAATATTGTGCTGTACGTGCAACACAGCATTCCTAACCTAGTCCACAATGTCTGCTGTGTGGATCGAGCAGTCAGCAAGTCCAGCAGTCATTTGAAAGAGTAACAGAATTTCAGCGAGACGACAACTCAAAGGTGAAATCCATTAAAGCCAAGATAATGGAATTCATTGCCCTTTTACAATCAACCGTTCTCTGTCGTGGGTGATGTTGGCTTTCGCCGACTGGTCGAGCATCGGCACACACTACCAAGTGCGCTATTGTTCAGATGTTGCCCTACCGGAGTTACACAGTAATAGCGTCAATGCTATTAGCTTCACGACATACATACTATGGAACGCCGTTTTGGTCTTTGCGTGTCAAAAAAGATAGAGTAGCGCCGTCAAAGCTGTACAAAAAAGTCTGCAAACAAGCAAACACCGGCCACGAACGATGTGTTTACAATACCGCTTTGGTAATAAAGCATCATTTTTTCGACAGCAACTTCTGGGGTAGCTAGCTTTAGCTTGGTACCTAGCTAGCAGCAATACAACTAGCCTGAAAACAATGACCAGTAGAACCTGCAGTCATTTTCATTATTCTTAGCAATGATTTAGGAATCCTTATGAGTAAGTATTAGCTAGGTCGCCACTTGTTGTTCGCCTATTGAAATTGAACTTTAGTTCATGAAAATAAATAGCTAGTGAGCAACTTAACCCCGTTGCCCAAAGCTAACGTTATATGCAGCCAGCTAGCTTCATTTGCCTAGTGATGCTCGACAGGACCGGGTTATGTGTTGTGAAGCTAGCCACAATAAGGATTAGGCACAATAGCGGAATTTGCGGTTTGCCTTCAAAATATAAGTATATCATTGACAGTAATGCAAATTAACACAAATAGTAAAATTATGCCATACTTTTACTTTTGAAGGCTAACGCAAAGTCCACTATTGTGGCTAATCCTTATTATGGCTAGCTTCACATAGATGGGTCCGACCACCATTAATCAAATAAGAACTGTCTTGTAAATTAGGGTTCTTTTAGATGATGACACCTAGCTATATAGTTAGCTAGCTAACTATAGCTACTAAAACAGATGTTGTGTTATGACACGTCAAATAGTGTATCTCTTTTAACTCTTCTTGCACCCAAACGGCGTTCCATAGAAATCCTGGTTGAGAATGAAACGACTGAACAAATGAACAATGAAACAGCACAGCAAGTAAGTGAAAGAAATAGGTTTTGATTATGGTTTACTGGTAATGGGGACCTACGTAAATGCCAACAAAATAACTTTTTGGTCAGTGTGATGTGACCTTTATTTAACTAGGCAAGTCAGTTAAGAATAAATTCTTATTTACAATGACGGCCCGGACAACGCTGGGCCAATTGTGCGCCGCACTATGGGACTCCCAATCACGGCCGAATGTGATACAGCCTGGATTCGAACCAGGGACTGTAGTGCCTTAGACATTTAACTGTACTAGAATGCTTAAAAGACCGCTAAAATTGTAAATACTGACTATCGGTATCGTTTTTTTAGGCAAGGAAAATATCGGATATCGGTATTGGCCAAAAATGTCTTATCGGTGCATCACTAGTTAAAACTAAATCTGAGCGGTAGGTCTTGGCTTGCATTTTGACTCGGAAAAGGTTGGTGACCGCTGGTTTAGCTGAACATTCCTGTCTTTTCACAGGCGTTTCTCTTTTCAAATCAAATCAAATGTATTTTATAAAGCCCTTCTTACATCAGCTGATATATCAAAGTGCTGTACAGAAACCCAGCCTAAACCCCCAAACAGCAAGCAATGCAGGTGTAGAAGCACGGTGGCTAGGAAAAACTCCCTAGAAAGGCCAAAACCTAGGAAGAAACCTAGAGAGGAACCAGGCTATGAGGGGTGGCCAGTCCTCTTCTGGCTGTGCCGGGTGGAGATTATAACAGAACATGGCCAAGATGTTCAAATGTTCATAAATGACCAGCATGGTCAAATAATAATAATCATAGTAGTTTGTCGAGGGTGCAACAAGTCAGCAACTCAAGAGTAAGTGTCAGTTGGCTTTTTCATAGCCGATCTTTGAGAGTATCTCTACCGCTCCTGCTGTCTCTAGAGAGTTGAAAACAGCAGGTCTGGGACAGGTAGCACGTCCGGTGAACAGGTCAGGGTTCCAGTAGGTCTGGGACAGTAGGTCTGGGACAGGTAGCACGTCCGGTGAACAGGTCAGGGTTCCAGTAGGTCTGGGACAGGTAGCACGTCCGGTGAACAGGTCTTTTCACCTTCATTTCACCAGGTAGACCCATAGAGGTCAAAACGCCTCTATTTCAAGGGCGACCTGGCCATTTCTGACAACACTCATACTGTTGTAGTTCTCTGCTCCTCACAAATACATTTTTTCACAACCCATTCATTTGAAGATTTGCAGAATGGGGTGTGGAGACTCACCTGGTAGTGGTTTGGGTGGGGGCAGTTTGGGGTTACTAGAGGGAGTGTGGACACTGCAGATCTTAATGAAGCCAGCCATCAGCATGATCAGAGCGATGCCCATCAATAGCACTGCCCACCAGTGAGCCTGGAACAAGAAGAAAAACACACAGAAATTGAGATTTTTCATAAACACACAACTTCTAACAACATCTGTCCACTAGAGTCCACAACGAAAATACATTAGTTTTTTTTGTGTTATCCTCCATTGTATTCTTTATGCATGCGTCTGACTGGTCGGTTGGACGTACTGCCAAATCCTCTAAAACAACATTGGAGGCGGCTTATGGTAGAGAAATGAACATTAAATTCTCTAGCAACAGCTCTGGTGGACATTCCTGCAGTCAGCATGCCAATTCTATGCTCCCTCAAAACATGTGGCATTGTGTTGTGTGACAAAACTGCACATTTTTAGACTGGCCTTTAATTGTCCCCAGCACAAGGTGCACCTGTGTAATGATCATGCGGTTTAATCAGCTTCTTGATATGCCACACCTGTCAGGTGGATGGATTATCTTGGCAAAGGAGAAATGCTCACTAACAGGGATGTAAACAAATTTGTGCTCAAAATTTGAGAGAAATAAGCTTTTTTTGCACAAGGAACATTTCTGGGATCTTTAATTTCAGCTCATGAAACGTGGGACCAACACTTTACATGTTTCATTTATATTTTAGTTCTGTACAACAACACAAGTTTATCGACAACAAAGCTTATGGAAACACGTTGCTATACACATGCTGCTGCAGTGTTAGTTGTAGCTTGAGTGGAAGTAGGGAAAATGTGCATTTTATGGCTTATAAAAGTGTTGAACAAGGTGTTGACAGTGCTGAATAGCAACTTAAACATGAAGTTACTCAGAAAAACAGCAGCTCTTTGCTTTATTCGTTGAGTCTCTCTCTAGTCGTGGTCTGAAACGTTTTAATCTCACAGTATCAACTCTGCTGTGTAGTTTTTTTTACAGCGTCTGGTTTGAGGAAACTGTGCAGACCAGGTGATCTGAGATATCAGACTGCTCAGCGGTAGGACTATAGGTGCACTTGATTTGCTCTCTGGGCCTCCCGGGTAGGCAGAGTTCTACCTTCAGACACAGCAACTGGTTCAAAATGGGAACACTTTGCCTTCCTGTCCTCCATGGTTTTCTTTATGCATGCCGTCTCACTGACTTTTTCTTTTTTTCCCAAAATCAGTGAAATACATATTAAGTCAGAATTACATTCATGGGAATATAGTGACCTTTTCTGGTCAGCTGACAGAATCACAGTCAGTCAGTAAGCTACGTACCACAGTCCAGTCAGTCAGTAAGCTACGTACCACAGTCCACTCAGTCAGTAAGCTACGTACCACAGTCCAGTCAGTCAGTAAGCTACGTACCACAGTCCAGTCAGTCAGTAAGCTACGTACCACAGTCAGTCAGTAAGCTACGTACCACAGTCAGTCAGTAAGCTACGTACCACTATCCACTCAGTCAGTAAGCTACGTACCACAGTCAGTCAGTAAGCTACGTACCACAGTCAGTCAGTAAGCTACGTACCACAGTCAAGTCAGTCAGTAAGCTACGTACCACAGTCCAGTCAGTCAGTAAGCTACGTACCACAGTCCACTCAGTCAGTAAGCTACGTACCACAGTCCACTCAGTCAGTAAGCTACGTACCACAGTCAGTCAGTAAGCTACGTACCACAGTCCAGTCAGTCGGTAAGCTACGTACCACAGTCAGTCAGTAAGCTACGTACCACAGTCCAGTCAGTCAGTAAGCTACGTACCACAGTCCAGTCAGTCAGTAAGCTACGTACCACAGTCCACTCAGTCAGTAAGCTACGTACCACAGTCAGTCAGTAAGCTACGTACCACAGTCCAGTCAGTCAGTAAGCTACGTACCACAGTCAGTCAGTAAGCTACGTACCACAGTCAAGTCAGTCAGTAAGCTACGTACCACAGTCAAGTCAGTCAGTAAGCTACGTACCACAGTCCAGTCAGTAAGCTACGTACCACAGTCAGTCAGTAAGCTACGTACCACAGTCCTGTCAGTCAGTAAGCTACGTACCACAGTCAGTCAGTAAGCTACGTACCACAGTCCACTCTGTTCTCAGAGCTCAGGGTTGAAGAGTCAGTCAGTAAGCTACGTACCACAGTCAGTCAGTCAGTAAGCTACGTACCACAGTCAGTCAGTCAGTAAGCTACGTACCACAGTCAGTCAGTAAGCTACGTACCACAGTCCACTCAGTCAGTAAGCTACGTACCACAGTCCACTCAGTCAGTAAGCTACGTACCACAGTCCAGTCAGTCAGTCAGTAAGCTACGTACCACAGTCCAGTCAGTCAGTAAGCTACGTACCACAGTCCAGTCAGTCAGTAAGCTACGTACCACAGTCCAGTCAGTCAGTAAGCTACGTACCACAGTCCAGTCAGTCAGTAAGCTACGTACCACAGTCCAGTCAGTCAGTAAGCTACGTACCACAGTCCAGTCAGTAAGCTACGTACCACAGTCCAGTCAGTCAGTCAGTAAGCTACGTACCACTATCCACTCTGCAATGTTTTCGTAGAGCTCAGGGTTAAAGATGGCCTTCTTCAGTCTGGCCAGAGGGCCGTCCGCGTCCACCAGCCGACACCTCATGAACACGTCACAGTAGCCCTTGAAGTCGTTGCAGGGAGACCCCGCGGGCAGCGTGGTGATTTTCTTATTGAAGAACCGGGCCAGTTTCTCTGAGCCTGTACTGCTGCAGGTGTTGGGGTCCACTGCAAGACAAGACAATCAACTAATAATAACTTTTATAGCACTAGTCATTTAGTTATTTTTATTTAACTTTTATTTAACGAGGCAAGTCAGTTAAGAACAAATTCTTATTTACAATGACGGCCTACCGGGGAACAGTGGGTTAACTGCCTTGTTCAGGGGGCAGAACGACAGATTATTACCGTGTCAACTCAGGGATTCAATCTAACAACCTTTCAGGTACTGATCCGACATTCTAACTATTCATTACATAAATAATCTCAAAGCTCTTTAAAAACCTTGTCATACAATGTAGTTGTCATACAAGGTGGTAAAGTAAGGCTGAAAAATTCCAGAAAAGTTGTTTGGTTTTTCAGAAAACCTGGATTGGAGTATTCCCAGAATCACGAGGAAATTCTCCAACGGGGAACACTCCAACGGGGAACGCTCCAACGGGGAACGCTCCAACTGGGAACGCTCCAACTGGGAACGCTCCAACTGGGAACGCTCCAACTGGGAACGCTCCAACGGGGAACGCTCCAACGGGGAACGCTCCAACTGGGAACGCTCCAACTGGGAACGCTCCAACGGGGAACGCTCCAACTGGGAACGCTCCAACGGGGAACGATCCAACGGGGAACGATCCAACGGGGAACGCTCCAACGGGGAACACTCCAACTGGGAACGCTCCAACGGGGAACGCTCCAACGGGGAACGCTCCAACGGGGAACGCTGAAAAACGCAACAACTTTGGGAAAGTATCTAGAATTTAGCAACCCTGCTGGAAAGGACATAATACTACTGAAATATGCCCCTAAAACGTAATGTTAACGTCAGGACATAATACTACTGAAATATGCCCCTAAAACGTAATGTTAACGTCAGGACATAATACTACTGAAATATGCCCCTAAAACATGTTAATGTTAACGTCAGGACATAATACTACTGAAATATGCCCCTAAAACGTAATGTTAACGTCAGGACATAATACTACTGAAATATGCCCCTAAAACGTAATGTTAACGTCAGGACATAATACTACTGAAATATGCCCCTAAAACGTAATGTTAACGTCAGGACATAATACTACTGAAATATGCCCCTAAAACGTAATGTTAACGTCAGGACATAATACTACTGAAATATGCTCCTAAAACATGTTAATGTTAACGTCAGGACATAATACTACTGAAATATGCTCCTAAAACATGTTAATGTTAACGTCAGGACATAATACTACTGAAATATGCCCCTAAAACGTAATGTTAACGTCAGGACATAATACTACTGAAATATGCCCCTAAAACGTAATGTTAACGTCAGGACATAATGTTACTGAAATATGCTCCTAAAACATGTTAATGTTAACGTCAGGACATAATACTACTGAAATATGCCCCTAAAACATGTTAATGTTAACGTCAGGACATAATACTACTGAAATATGCCCCTAAAACATGTTAATGTTAACGTCAGGACATAATACTACTGAAATATGCCCCTAAAACGTAATGTTAACGTCAGGACATAATACTACTGAAATATGCCCCTAAAACGTAATGTTAACGTCAGGACATAATGTTACTGAAATATGCTCCTAAAACATGTTAATGTTAACGTCAGGACATAATACTACTGAAATATGCCCCTAAAACATGTTAATGTTAACGTCAGGACATAATACTACTGAAATATGCCCCTAAAACATGTTAATGTTAACGTCAGGACATAATACTACTGAAATATGGCCCTAAAACGTAATGTTAACGTCAGGACATAATACTACTGAAATATGCTCCTAAAACATGTTAATGTTAACGTCAGGACATAATACTACTGAAATATGCTCCTAAAACATGTTAATGTTAACGTCAGGACATAATACTACTGAAATATGCCCCTAAAACATGTTAATGTTAACGTCAGGACATAATACTACTGAAATATGCCCCTAAAACATGTTAATGTTAACGTCAGGACATAATACTACTGAAATATGCCCCTAAAACGTAATGTTAATGTTAACGTCAGGACATAATACTACTGAAATATGCCCCTAAAACGTAATGTTAATGTTAACGTCAGGACATAATACTACTGAAATATGCCCCTAAAACATGTTAATGTTAACGTCAGGACATAATACTACTGAAGTATGCTCCTAAAACGTAATGTTAACGTCAGGGATCCGGTTAAGACAAGTAGTGCTCACACTCCTTGGGGTAGAGAGACCTGAGGTGGTGGCCCCCCCCACACACACACACACACACACACACACACACACACACACACACACACACACACACACACACACACACACCCCACACCACCACACACACCACACACAAGCAGGACTCACTCTTCTCGCTACAGCAGACGTGGCACAGCTCGTCAGTCTCGTCTTTGCCCTCCACGCTGGCACAGGTACAGACCTCCAGACCAAACTTCTCACAGATGGAGCCAGAACAGCCCTGGAGGAGGAGCACATGGAAGGGATGAGCTTCAACAGGGTCAAACTCAAATTACTTTTATATTTAAAGTGTATTTTATTTTGGAATTGTAGACATGTGTAGCTAAACGTTGAATTTTCAGCAAACATAGGCATTTGTAAGTTAATCAAATAAAAAGGTTCCTGGTAATAAAAAGGGGGGGGGGGCGGGGGGGCCAGTACAAAAAAACAAAAAATAAAAAATGCATGAAATGAAATGTCTGAAATGTATGCATTCACTACTGTAAGTCGCTCTGGATAAGAGCGTCTGCTAAATGACTAAAATGTAAATGTACTTGAGGTAAAGTATACAATATTACAGTCAAGCAGCATCAAGCAATTACTAATTAAAGCTAGAATCCTTAGTTGCTACATCTATTTTTTGACTTATAAATTGATGATATGTACACCCATTGACTCTTGAAGAATAGAACTTATAAATTGATGATATGTACACCCATTGACTCTTGAAGAATAGAACTTATAAATTCCTCAACTGTCGTACCACATCAGAACTCAACATAGAAGTCTGTTTGACCCCAATGTTTGTAAACAATGCCAACGTAAACAGACACTGCTTCTGGTCCATCTCCCTCCATAACATGGTTAAACTGTAATGGTTGTATCATGGATGGTCAGCCCTCCATAGCTCTGTCCATGAATTTGAGAGTGGTTACATTTCTCCACGCCCATCCCTCAGCTTTTTACTCAAAACAGAGGTGGGGTGACCGCTTTGTTATCGATTCAATTACAAGCATTTCGCTACACTTGCATTAACATCTGCTAACCATGTGTATGTGACCAATACAATTTGATTTAGCACTCAGCCTTTAAGTTTTCCCGTGAGGGAGGGAACTTCATATGTGGTGACTGATAAATTGGTACAGACAGACAGTAGTGTTGGGGGGGGGGGGTTCAGGAAGTACACTGAAATTCAGGAAGTACACTGAAATTCAGGAAGTACACTGAAATTTCAATTCTCTTCAATGCTTTTCAATGAGGAATATTTGGAATTGGGTATAGTTTCTGAATTGACCCCAACCTTGAAGGTGGCCAGTAATCACTCACCCCGTTGAGGCAAACTTGAGTCTCTCCGTGACAGGCGGTGAAGTTGGCCTTGGGTTCAGAGGTGGGGCACTGAGCTGTACCTCCGTTACACATGCCCTGATGAGCACATTCAGACTCTTCACGACACTTCTCATTACGACCCTTATAGAAGCACTCAGGAGTACAGCACAGACCCTGGCTAGGACTGGGGGTGGGAGAGAGAGAGAGGGGGGGGGGGGGGGGGTTAAAATAACCAAATTACATAAATAAGCCTCTGCACACTTTAATCCATGGCAATTTTAGTAATTTAATTCCCATGACATTTGCAATGGGATCTAAGTGTGCAGGAGATTATTTCCCTTAGTTTGTGTCACTTCCTGCACTACAGGTTAGAAAGAAAAAAAAAATAGAACAGAGTAGCATTGTACTGTATGGCAGCTTTAAAAAAATAAATAATCTTATCTTACCTGCAGACTTTGTTGGGTTTTAGTTTACACTTCCTGTTGTCAGGCTGCCCGGCGTCATAGCAACACTGGTCTCTGCACTGATCGCTGTATCCACAGTCACACTCCTCCCCTGGCTCCACTAGCCCATTACCACAGATGGGCTGGCCTGACTCTGCATGAAGGGGGCAGGTAGAACACACACACACACACACACACACACACACACACACACACGTTATGAAATTACATTTCAAATAACACATTTGATCTGTGACACAGCGTAGATTTCCAAACATCTATACTTTACCAAAATTCCAAGGCTTTCCAGGGAATCCAGGTTGAAGGATTCCTGGGAATCCTCCAACAGCGATTTCCTAAAAACCTTGGAAGTTTCCAGAATTCTGCAAACCCCCTTACACACACACACAGTACACTCCCATCTGAAACTAAGGGCTAATAATCTCAAACACCATAGACAGCAGTGGAAACGTACCGACAAAGCAGCTTCCTCTCTTCTTCTCCAGGACCTGACTGATGTTCCTGACACTACAGACGGAGAACTTGTTGTTGTTGAGCTTGTCTCCTGACGTGGCCCGGGCGTACATGATGTAGTTCCCCTTCTCCTTCTTATCCTGGGTCTTAGACTCCCCCGGGGTGCACTCCGACCCCGAGTCATGCTGTAGGGCGGGAGGGAGGATGGAGACAAATTAGATTTTGGAATAGATTTAAACATAGTACTACTAATGGCTACCATGTTTGTTGTAAATTACATTGCAAATGCCTTAGAAGAAAGAAATAATTGTGCTCCTGTGTTATTCGTTTGAATAAGCTGTCCCTGGTAGCGTAGCGTTCCGATGGTTTCATAATTATCTCAATGACAGAACTCAGGCCATCAAGGTAGATGGGGTGAAATCGGAGTTCCTTGAGTTACATCAAAAAGGGGTTCCCCAAGGTTCAATACTCGGCCCACTAGTGTTTTCAATCTATATAAATAACATTGGTAATGCTGTAAATACAATGATGCAGTGTTGTATTCCATTGCTCTATCGGTTGACCAATACTTTTCAAGGACTGCAGAGGTCACTATTGGAGCTAAAGTTAGTGGTCAATGCAAACAAAATGCCTTTTCTAGGTCCCATAACCCAGATTTAAATGAATTTATTTTATTATTATAATTTTTCTCCCCAATTGTGATCTTGTCTCATCGCTGCAACTCCCCAACGGGCTCGGGAGAGGCGAAGGTCAAGTCATGTGTCCTCCGAAACATGACCCGCCAAGCCGTGCTTCTTAACCCGGAAGCCAGCTGCACCAATGTGTCGGAGGAAACACCGCTCAACTGATGACCGAAATCAGCTTGCAGGCGCCCGGCCCACAACAAGGAGTCGGTAGAACGCGATGAGCCAAGTAAAGCCCCCCCACCAAACCCTCCTCTAACCAGGACGTCGCTGGGCCAATTGTGCGCCGCGCTATGGGACTCCCATTCGAACCCCAGTGATGCCGCAACAGTGCAATGCAGTGCCTTAGACCGCTGCGCCATTCGGGAGGCCTTAAATTAATTTATAATGACTAGTTTGAACGGTACACAATATGAGCGAGATCCTTCCTACAAATATCTTAGCATCTGGCCTGTTGACAAACTGTCATAAAAAAAAAAAATAATAATAAATAAAAACATGTCACTGAGCTGGTGAAGAAGTTGAAGTTCAAGGTCGGTTTTCTTTTAAAAGTTCAAGGTCGGTTTCTTTTACAAGTTCAAGGTCGGTTTCTTTATTTTTATTTACAAAGCACTCATGCAAAAACTTCCTATACTGAGTACACCAAACATTAGGAATCCCCCCCCCCCCCCTTTTGCCTTCAGAACAGCCTCAATTCGTCAGGGCATGGACTCTACAAGGTGTCGAAAGCGTTCAAGAGGGATGCTCGCCCATGTTGACTCCACTCCTTCCCACAGTTGTGTCAAGTTGGCTGGATGTCCTTTGGGTGGCGGACCATTCTTGATACACACAGGAAACTGATGAACGTGAAAAACCCAGCAGCGTTGCAGTTCTTGACACAAACCGGTGTGTCTGGTACCTACTACCATACCCCGTTCAAAGGCACTTACATTTTTTGTCTTGCCCATTCACCCTCTGAATGACACACATACACAATCCATGTCTCAAATGTCTCAAGGCTTGAAGATCCTTCTTTAACGTGTTTCCTCCCCTTCATCTACACTGACAGATGATGGCAGCATTCGCGCAAAACTGAAAGCGCGAACCACTGCTTTTAAATCAGGGCAAGGTGACCGGAAACATGACCGAATACAAACAGGGTAGCTTTTCCCTCCGCAAGGCAATCAAACAAGCTAAGCGTCAGTATAGAGACAAAGTACAGTCGCAATTCAACGGCTCAGACACGAGAGGTATGTGGCAGGGTCTACAGTCAATCACGGACTACAAAAGAAAAACCAGCCCCGTCGCGGACCACGATGTCTTGCTCCCAGACAGACTAAACAACTTCTTTGCTCGCTTTGGGGACAATACAGTGCCACTGACACGGCCCGCTACCAAAACCTGCAGGCTCTCCTTCTCTGTAGCCAACGTGAGTAAAACATTTAAACGTGTTAACCCTCGCAAGGCTGCAGGCCCAGACAGCATCCCCAGCCGCGGCCTGAGAGCATGCGCAGACCAGCTGGCTGGTGTGTTTACAGACATATTCAATCAATCCCTATCCCAGTCTGCTGTTCCCACATGCTTCAAGAGGGCCACCATTGTTCCTGTTCCCAAGAAAGCTACGGTAACTGAGCTAAATGACTACCGCCCTGTAGCACTCACTTCCATCATCATGAAGTGGTTTGAGAGACTAGTCAAGGACCATATCACCTCCACCCTACCTGACACCCTAGACCCACTCCAATTTGCTTACCGGCCCAATAGGTCCACAGATGACGCAATCGCAATCACACTGCACACTGCCCTAACCCATCTGGACAAGAGGAATACCTATGTAAGAATGCTGTTCATCGATTACAGCTCAGCATTTAACACCATTGTACCCTCCAAACTCGTCATTAAGCTTGAGACCCTGGGTCTCGACCCCGCCCTGTGCAACTGGGTCCTGGACTTCCTGACGGGTCGCCCCGAGGTGGTGAGGGTAGGAAACAACATCTCCACCCCGCTGATCCTCAACACTGGGGCCCCACAAGGGTGCGTTCTCAGTCTTCTCCTATAGTCCCTGTTCACCCACGACTGCGTGGCCATGCACGCCTCCAACTCAATCATCAAGTTTGCAGACGACACTACAGTGGTAGGCTTGATTACCAACAACGACGAGACGGCCTACAGGGAGGAGGTGAGGGCCCTCGGAGTGTGGTGTCAGGAAAATAACTTCACACTCAATGTCAACAAAACAAAGGAGATGATTGTGGACTTCAGGAAACAGCAGAGGGAGCAGCCCCCTATCCACATCGACGGGAGAGTAGTGGAGAGGGTGGAAAGTTTGAAGTTCCTCGGCGTACACATCACGGACAAACTGAAATGGTCCACCCACACAGACAGTGTGGTGAAGAAGGCGCAGCAGCGCCTCTTCAACCTCAGAAGTCTGAAGAAATTCGGCTTGTCACCAAAACACTCACAAACGTTTACAGATGCACAATCGAGAGCATCCTGTCGAGCTGTGTCACTGCCTGGTACGGCAACTGCACCGCCCTCAACCGTAAGGCTCTCCAGAGGGTAGTGAGGTCTGTACAACGCATCACCGGGGGCAAACTACCTGCCCTCCAGGAAACCTACACCACCCGATGTCACAGGAAGGCCAAAAAGATAATCAAGGACAACAACCACCCGAGCCACTGCCTGTTCACCCCACTACCATCCAGAAGGCGAGGTCAGTACAGGTGCATCAAAACTGGGACCGAGAGACTGAAAAACAGCTTCTATCTCAAGGCCATCAGACTGTTAACTTTTTAGGGACAGGGGGCAGTATTCGGAAATTAAGATGAATGACGTGCCCAAATTAAACTGCCTGCTACTCGGGCCCAGAAGGTAGGATATGCATATTATTAGTAGATTTGGATAGAAAACACTCTGGCGTTTCTAAAACTGTTTGAATGATGTCTGTGAATATAACAGAACTTATATGGCAGGCAGAAACCTGAGAAAAAATCCAACCAGGAACTGATTGCCTTTCCAAACTACAGTGTCTGTGGGGTCATTTTGCACTTTCTAAGGCTTCCACTAGATGTCAACAGTCTTTAGAACCTTGTTTTATGCTTCTACTGTTACTGGGCAGAGAATAGGAGCTGACTCAAGCCTGGGACCAACGAGTTGTTTACTGCGCGCTCACGCAGGCGCGCCGCTCCTTCTTTTTCCTGTGTAATGAATACGCTATTGTCCGGTTTGAATATTATCGAAGTTTTATGTTAAAAAGACCCTAAGGATGGATTGTAAACATTGTTTGCCATGTTTCTACGAACGGTAATGGAACTATTTTACTTTTCGTCTCTGGTTTTGCGCTCGCGCGTTATGCCTTTGGATTAGTGATTTGAACGCGCGAACAAAACGGAGGTATTTGGACATAAATATGGAGTTTATCGAATTTCTTGTGGAAGTGGGAGTCCTGGGAGTGCATTCCGACGAAGATCAGCAAAGGTAAGTGAAGATTTATAATACTAATTCTGAGTTTAGTTGACTCCAGAACTTGGCGGGTAACTGTATAGCTTGCTTTGATGGCTGAGCTCTGTACTCAGAATATTTTTTCGCTGTAAAGCTATTTTAAAATCTGACACAGCGGTTGCATTAAGGAGAAGTGTATGTATAATTCTTTCAATAACAGTTTAATATTTTATCAACGTTTATGATGAGTATTTTTGTAAATTGATGTGCTCATTCACCGGAGGGTTTTGGTGGGAATACATTTTCTGAACATCACACGCCAATGTAAAATGGGGTTTATGGATATAAATATGAACTTTATCGAACAAAACATACATGCATTTTGTAACATTGAGTCCTGGGAGTCTCATCTGATGGAGATCATCAAAGGTTAGTGATTAATTTTAGCTGTATTTCTGGTTTTTGTGACGCCTCTCCTTGCTTGGAAAATGGCTGTGGTTTTTCTTGTTTAGGCGCTGTCCTAACATAATCTAATGTTATGCTTTCGCCGTAAAGCCTTTTTGAAATCGGACACTGTGGTTGGATTAAGGAGCATCTTATCTTTAAAATGGTGTATAATAATTGTATGTTTGAGAAATTTGAATTATGAGATTTTTGTTGTTTTGAATTTGCCGCCCTGCTATTTCACTGGCTGTTGATAGTGTGTACCGCGGCGTCCCACATTTCCCAGAGGTTAAACAGCCATCACTAACATTGAGTGGCTGCTGCCAACATACTGACTCAACTCCAGCCACTTTAATAATTAAAAATGTATGTAATAAATGTATCACTAGCCACTTTAAACAATGCCACTTTATATAATGTTTACATACCCTACATTACTCATCATGTATATACTGTACTCTATACCATCTACTGCATCTTGCCTATGCCGTTCGGCCATCACTCATTCATATATTATTATGTACGTATTCTTAATCATTCCTTTACACTTGTGTGTATAAGGTAGTTGTTGGGGAATTGTTAGATTACTTGTTAGATATTACTGCATGGTCGGAACTAGAAGCACAAGCATTTCGCTACACTCGCATTAACATCTGCTAACCATGTGTATGTGACAAATAACATTTGATTTGATTTAGAAGTGGATTTAACAAGTGACATCAATAATGGATAGTATTCAGAGCCCTTGACTTTTTCCACATTTTGTTATGTTACAGCCTTATTCTAAACTGGATTAAATATACTTTTTTCAGCAAACTACTCACAATACCCCATAATGACAAAGCAAAAACAGTGCTAATTTATTAAAAACTATCAGGTGCATCCTGTTTCCATTGATCATCTTTGAGATGTTTCTACAACTTGATTGGAGTTCACCTGTGGTAAATTCAATTGATTGGACATGATTTGGAAAGGCAGACATCTGTTTATATAAGGTCCCACAGTTGACATTGCATGTCAGACCAAAAACCAAGCCATGGGGTAGAAGGAATTGTCCATAGAGCTCCGAGACAGGATTGTGTCGAGGCACAAATCTGGGGAAGGGTACCAAAACATTTCTGCAGCATTGAAGGTCCCCAAGAACACAGTGGCCTCCATCATTCATAAATGGAAGAAGTTTGGAACCACCAAGACTCTTCCTAGAGCTGGCCGCCCGGCCAAACTGAGCAATCGGGGGAGAAGGGCCTTGATCAGGGATGTGAGAAACAAGATTCTCTGGTCTGATATCACCCAGATTTGGCCTGAATGCCAAGCGTCACATCTGGAGGAAACCTGGCACCATCCCTACGGTGAAGCATGGTGGTGGCAGCATCATGCTGTGGGGATGTTTTTCAGCAGTCAGGATCGAGGGAAAGATGAACGGAGCGTACAGAGAGATGAAAACCTGCTCCAGAGCGCTCAGGACCTCAGACTGGGGGCGAAGGTTCACCTTCCAACAGGACAACGACCCTAAGCACACAGCCAAGACTATGCAGGAGTGGCTTCGGGACAAGTCTCTGAACGACCTTGAGTGACCCAGCCAGAGCCCGGACTTGAACCCGATCGAACATCTCTGGAGAGACCTGAAAATAGCTGTGCAGCAACGCTCCCCATCCAACCTGACAGAGCTAGAGAGGATCTGCAGAGAAGAATGGGAGAAACTTCCCAAATACGGGTGTGACAAGCTTGTAACGTCATACCCAAGAGGACTCCAGGCTGCAATCGCTGCCAAAGGTTCTTCAACAAAGTACCGAGTAAAGGCTATGAATACTTACGTATATATGATTTTTGTTATTATTTGAATAAATTAGCGAACAAACTTTTTGCTTTGTCATTATGGGGTACTGTGATGTCATTATGGGGTACTGTGATGTCATTATGGGGCACTGTGATGTCATTATGGGGTACTGTGTGTAGATTGATAAGAAGAAAACAAAACTTTAATACATTTTTAGAAGGCTGTAACTTTCCAAAGGCACTCTATCTATCATCATTAATTCAATTTAGACACATGACCAAAACCCGGTCTCAGGCTTGGGTAACACTGGAGGCCCCTTCGGTCTCCACAGAGTTGGGTAAAGCTGATTTTAGTTTTTATGTTGCAACTCACAGAGCTCTCTGAAATGAGATGTTCTGGTCCCCCCTTGGTCAGTTTAGTAATGAACGGAGATGATAAATCCATGTTGTACCACAACCGGCCGTGATTGGGAGTACCATAGCACGGCGCGCAATTGGCCCCAGCGTTGGCTGGTGTAGGCCGTCATTGTAAATAAGAATTTGTTCTTAACTGACGTGCCTAGTTAAATAAAGAAAAATGTATGTTTTTTCTTAATATGTTTTGTAATGTTGTATATTTTGTGTTTGATGTATTTTATGCAGGACTCATCTGTAAAAGAGAAAACTAGTCTCATTATGACTTCCCTGTCAAAATAAACGTTTTATAAATTGTCCTCAAAAGGAAAAAAAAGATTCACAGGCTCGTAACAGTTTACACAAACACCAAAACTACAACTCCCAGACATGACATTTCCTGTTGCATCTCTACATCCAGTAAAGACAGCAGATAAACAGAGAAAGAAGAGCTCTATGGCTGTGTTTACACGGCAGGCCAATTCTCATCTTTTGCCCAAATATTGTCAAAAGACCAATTAGTGAGGGGAAAAAAATAAAGATTTGGGCTGCTTGTGTATACACAGTCTATGAGATCTCCCATCATCAGCCTAGGTTATCCCAAGTGGCGCAGCGGTCTAAGGCACTGCATCTCAGAGCTAGAGGCGTCACTACAGACCCTGGTTCGATTCCAGGCTGTATCACACACAACCTGGTTACGGTTGGGCCCGGGGTAGACTGTCATTGTAAAATGAGAATTTGTTCTTAACTGACTTGCCTAGTTAAATAAATAATGAATCGAACTCACAGGAGAGCCGAAGTTGTGTCCTATTTCATGTGCGAAGGTGATGTGTGACACTTTAGGAGGGACGTGAGAGGCGTAGTTCTGCACTGTGATGATGCCGGTATTCAGGGACTTCTTCTTCCCGTCAGAGTACAGCTTACTCTTCTCACAGATCCCTCCAGAACTCCCTGTGGACAGACAGACAGACAGACAGGTATTAGTGAGGGGTAGGATTATCCTTTAATAAACACATAATGATGAACCCAAATTTGGAAATACAAAACTGGATAACACAAGTCTATCAAATAAAAAGACTCAGCAATCAAGAGAAAGTAGGAGAGATGCTCAATAATAAAAAGACAGGAATAAGGGCTAATTTCATAAGACAGAAAGACTTGACTGATTCCGTGACAACGTCTGTCATTCCAGCGTGTAATATCCGCCGTTGATCTACCAAGGGCGTAAGAAGTGTAACTGTAATGTGTGTGTAAATAGTGACAAGGAAGTGTCATGGACCTGCAGGAGCTCCGACCCAGGCCAGACCCAGGACACCATCATCAAAATCCCTGTCGGTGAAGACGTAGGCCAAACAGTAGTCGTCGTGGTTCTGCTCAGAGTTCAGCTCCAGGAACTTCTCTACGCCGATGTTAGCGAAGCGGAATGGGTTGGACCGGTCCCGTTCATCTGTAGTGGTGTTAATCTGGAGCAGGAAGTGGTCACATGTTAGACAGATAAGATAAAGTGGAAACAGGAAGTGACATCATGACAGACAACAGGAAGTGATGGTGATGACTGCTGAACTAACAAGTTTAAAAGAGGAGGAGAAGAGGCCGAGGGACAGCTGAGACTTTGAATCGTTAAAAATGGAATGTACTTTATGACAACTGTTTTTTTTTTGTGAAAAAGGGTTTTAGAAATATAATTTAATTTGATTTATACAAAGTCAAACAACTATGCAGGGAGGGACTCACCCGTATCCTCTTGACCATAAAGCTGATGTTGCGGATGCCCATGAAGTCTGTTCCCTGGTAGATGGCATCTATAGCCTTGACGTGACTAGAAATCTGAAACAGAGAGACAACATACGTCAGTATTCACATCATTATTATGGAATAGAAAAAAACTGCAACGTTTGAAAGCAATGATGACATGTTTTCCCATCATCCACTTGGTGTTATTGAGGACTAGTGTGTGTGTGTGTGTGTGTGTGTGTGTGTCATCCAGTACACCTGTGCGATAACAGCTTCCCTGGTCTTGTAGTACTTGAAGAAGAGGTGGTCAGTCTGGATGAAGAGCTGACAGGTGTTCTTCTCTATCTGAGCCATCCTCCTCTTCCTCAGCAACACCGGATCACTGGACGCCTCCTCAGAATGGAGCTCCTGGGAAGAGGAGGAGGATGATGAAGAGGAGGAGGATGAGGAGAGAGATGTAAAGGATTAAATATTGTTATTGTAGACTGTATTGTACCAACATTTCTCCATGGGGATAATAAATCCACTATCTTATATAGTATTATAGTGTTATAAACCCCTTTTGGGCTGAAGCTCAGATGAGATGTTGAGGCAGGAAGTTGATGCAATATGCAGTGTGTTAGTATCCACTCCAATTAAAAAAATACTTACATGGAGTATCATCACATTGTTCAATAGAGGAAACAAAGCTATGAGTAGTGCATTTGTTTCCCTTACAGTTCCATGCTTACTGCTCCTTACCTTGAGAATCACTATCGTATAATGTGTAGGGTTAAACAATTCCAATAACTTTTCCAAAACTCCCAGGTTTACCAGATTTCCCTTCCCGATTCAGGCAATCTTCCAACTGGGATTTTCTGGAAAACATAGGGATTTTTTTGCGGGGAAAGTTACGAAAATTGTTCAACCCTAAAAAATAAAAAAAAATAAAAAGTGTGTTAATTCACCTTGTCTGGCTTCTCTACGGCAGTGGCTTGGTATTTCTTCATCCTCTCAAACACTGAGTGGTCGGCACAGCCCCCCCCCGGACCATACTTATGGGGGTAGTCTAGGGGAGAGAGATGGACATGAATTGTTTAGATAACATTTTCCACTAAAAGCTCATATAAATCTCACTCATTCTACACCTTGTTGTGTCGTGACAAAGTAAGGGGTGGTATACAGAAGATAGCTCTATTTGGTAAAAGACCAAGTCCATATTATGGCAAGAACAGCTCAAATAAGCAAAGACAAAACGACAGTTCATCATTACTTTATGACATGAAGAAGGTCAGTAAATCTGGAAAATTTCAAGCACTTCAAAAGTTTCTTCAAGTGCAGTCGCAAAAAACCCATCAAGCGCTTTGATGAAACTGGCTCTCATGAGGACCGCCACAGGAAAGGAAGACCCAGAGTTAACTCTGATGCAGACGATAAGCTCATTAGAGTTACCAGCCTCAGAAATTGCAGCCCAAATAAATGCTTCACAGAGTTCAAGTAACAGACACATCTCAACATTAACTCTTCAGAGGAGTGAGTGAATCAGGCCTTCATGGTCGAATTGCTGCAAAGAAACCACTCCTAAAGGACACCAATAATAAGAAGAGACTTGCTTGGGCCAAGAAACAGGAGCAATGTACATTAGACTGGAGGAAATTTAATTGTATTTATTTATTTCATCTTTATTTAACCAGGTTGGTTAGTTGAGATCAAGTCCTTTATTTAACCAGGTAGACTAGTTGAGAACAAGTTCTCACTTACAATTGCGACCTGGCCAAGATAAAGCAAAGCAGTTCGACACATACAACAACACATGGAGAAAAACAAACATACAGTCAATAATACAGTAGAAAAATAAGTCTATATACAATGTGAGCAAATGAGGTGAGATAAGGGAGGTAAAGGCCAAAAAAAGGCCATGGTGGCAAAGTAAATGCAATATAGCAAGTAAAACACTGGAATGGTAGATTTGTAGTGGAAGAAAGTGCAAAGTAGAAATAGAAATAATGGGGTGCAAAGGAGCAAAATAAATAAATAAATACAGTAGGGGAAGAGGTAGTTATTTAGGCTGTTTACAGATGGGCTATGTACAGGTGCAGTGATCTGTGAGCTGCTGACAGCTGGTGCTTAAAGCTAGTGAGGGAGATAAGTGTTTCCAGTTTCAGAGATTTTTGTAGTTCGTTCCAGTCATTGGCAGCAGAGAACTGGAAGGAGAGACGGCCAAAGGAGGAATTGGCTTTGGTCTGATGAGTCCAAATTTGAGATGTTTGGTTCCAACCCCCGTGTCTTTGTGAGTAGGTGAACCGATGATCTCTGCATGAGTAGTTCCCACCATGAAGCATGGAGGAGGAGGTGTGGTGGTGCTTTGCTGATGACACTGTCAGTTATTTATTTAGAATTCAAGGCACACTTAACCAACATGGCTACCACAGCATTCTGCAGGGATACGCCATCCCATCTGGTTTGCGCTTAGTGGGACTATCATTTGTTTTTCAACAGGACAATGAACCAACACACCTCCAGGCTGTGTAAGGGCTATTTGACCAAGAAGGAGAGTCATGGAATGCTGCATCAGATAACCTGGCCTCCACAATCACTCGACCTCAACCCAATTGAGATGGTTTGGGATGAGTTGGACCACAGAGTGAAGGAAAAGCAGCCAACAAGTGCTCAGCATATGTCAAATCAAATCAAATTGTATTGGTCACATACACATATTTAGCAGATGGTGTAGCGAAATGCTTGTGTTCCTAGCTCCAACAGTGCAGTAGTATCTAACAATTCACAACAATACACACAAATCTAAAATTAAAAGAATGAATTAAGAAATATATAAATATTAGATCGAGCAACGTTGGAGTGGCATTGACTAAAATACAGTAGTATAGAAAACAGTATATACACATATGAGTAAAGCTGTATGGAAACATTATTAAAGTGACTAGTGTTTCAATATTAAAGTGGCCAGTGATGCCAAGCCTATGTATATAGAGCAGCAGCCTCTAAGGTGCAGGGTTGCATAACAGGGTGGAAGCCGGGCAGTGATGGCTACTTAACAGTCTGATGGCCATGAGATAGATGCTGTCTCTCGGTCCGAGGTCAGTACACCTGTACTGACCTCACTTTCTAGATGATAGCGGGGTGGACAGAACGTGGCTCGGGTGGTTGTTGTCCTTGATGATCTTTTTGGCCTTCCTGTGACATCGGCCGCTGTAGGTGTCATGTAGGGCAGGTAGGTTGCCCCCGGTGATGCGTTGTGCAGACCGCACTACCCTCTGGAGAGCCTTGCGGTTGAGGACGGTGCAGTTGCCGTACCAGGCAGTGATACAGCCCGACAGGATGGTCTCAATTGTGCATCTGTAAAAGCTTGTAAGGATTTTAGGGGCCAAACCAAATTTCCTCAGCTTCCTGAGGTTGAAGAGGCGCTGTTGCGCCTTCTTCACCACACTGTGTGTGGGTGGACCATTTCAGATCGTCAGTGATGTACGCCGAGGAACTCGAAGCTTTCCACCTTCTTCATTGCGGTCCCGTCGATGTGGATAGGGGCGTTCTCCCTGCTGTTTCGATCAGCTCCTTTGTTTTGTTGACGTTGAGTGAGAGGTTATTTTTCTGGCAACACTCTCCCAGGGCCCTCACCTCCTCCCTGTAGGCTGTCTCGTCATTGTTGGTAAATCAGGCCTACTACTGTTGTGTCGTCTGAAATCTTAATGATTGTGTTGGAGGCGTGCATGGCGTCGGAGTCATGGGTGAACAGGGAGTACAGGAAGGGGCTGATAACACACCCTTGTGGGGCCCCAGTGTTGAGGATCAGCGAAGTGGAGGTGTTGTTTCCTACCTTCACCACCTGTGGGCGGGCCGTCAGGAAGTCCAGGACCCACTTGAACAGGGCGGGTTTCAGACCCAGGGCCCTGAGGTTAATGATGAGTTTGGAGGGTACTATTGTGTTGAATGTTGAGCTATAGTCAATGAACAGCATTCTTAGATAGGTATTCCTCTTGTCTTATGATCTTTAACTAGCCTCTTGAAACACTTCATGATGACAGAAGTGAGAGCTACGGGGCGATAGTCATTTAGTGCAGTTACCTTTAGTGGGGCGGCAAGTAGCCTAGTGGTTAGAGCGTTGGGCCAGTAACCGAAAGGTTGCTAGATTGAATCCCTGAGCTGACAAGGGAAAAATCTGTCGTTCTGCCGCTGGACAAGGCAGCTAACCCACTGTTCCTAGGCCGTCATTGTAAATAATAATTTGTTCTTAACTGACTTGCCTAGTTAAATAAAGGTTAAATAAATGTTGCTTTCTTGGGTAAAAGAACGATGGTGGACATCTTGAAGCAAGTGGGGACAGCAGACTGGGATAGGAAGAGATTGAATATATCCGTAAACAACCCAGCCAGCTGGTCTGCGCATGCCCTGAGGTGGTGGCTAGGGATGCCGTCTGGGCCGGCAGCCTTGCGAGGGTTAATACGTTTAAATGTCTTACTAGTCGGAGGAGGAAGCATGAGGAGTGAACTCGAGCCCTGGGGAGGTGTGGTCACCGTCGGCATGATCATCTGCCTCTTTGTCTACACAGGCACCTATAGGAAGGCAGGAGAAAAATGGAGTTGTGATTTGATTTGTCGAAGGCAGGTCAGGGGAGGGCCTTGTAGACATCTCGAGAGGGCAGTGGTCCAGTGTTTTTCTGTTTTTTTGTCCAGTCAATGTGTTGGTAGAACTTAGGTAGCATTTTCCTCAAAATTTGCTTTTTAAAATCCCAATAAATGCGGCCACAGGATATGTGGTTTCCAGCTTGCATGAAGTCCAGTGTAGTTCCTTGAGGGCCGTTGTGGTATAGGCTTGAAGGGGAATATATACGGCTGTGACTATAACCTAAGATAATTATCTTGTGAGGTAATACGGTCGGCATTTGATTGTGAGGTATTCTAGGTCGGGTGAACAAAAGGACTTTAGTTCCAGTACATCATCACAATCACACCACGAGTAGTTAATCATGAAACATACACCCCCACCTTTCTTCTTCCCAGAGAGTTCTTTATTCCTGTCTGCGTGATGAACTGAGAACCCAGCTGGCTGTACGGATGGGGACAGTATATCCGGAGAGAGCCATGATTCCGTGAAACCGAGTATGTTACAATCCCTGATGTCTCTCTGGAAGGAGATACTCGCCCTTGTGGGCACTCCTTCAAGACAGTTGGAAAAGCATTCCTCATAAAGCTGGTTGAGAGAATACCAAGAGTTTGCAAAGCTGTCATCAAGGAAAAGGGTGGCTACTTTGAAGAATCTCAAATGTAAAATATATTTTGACTTGTTTAACACTTTTTTGGTTACTACATGATTCTGTGTGTTATTTCATAGTTTTGATGTCTTCACTATTATTCTACAATGTAGAAAATAGTAAAAAATAAAAAATAAAATAAATAAATAAAAAACGTCAACGAGTAGGTGTGTCCACATTTTTGACTGGTATTTTATATGCTATGGAATATATAGACATTATGTGGGTAGAATATATATATATATATATATATTTTTTTTTAATATATTTTTTTATTATTATTTTTTTAATTTTAAGTAGGTTAACGAAACACGGCTTGTAACAAAAAATAAAAAATTAGCAGTAAGCTTTAGTTGTCTTTTTGCACTGAGTCAATTCCTCACGCTGCTGTTTCCAACGTCTTATCATCGACTCATTAAGACCAAGCTCCTGTGCAGCAGCTCTATTTCCTTTTCCAACAGCCAGATCAATCGCCTTCAACTTGAAAGCTGCATCATATGCATTTCTCCGTGTCTTTGATGGGAAGTTTGAGAGCGCTCGATTTAATCTAAACAGTAAACAAAAAATTTGTTTGACCTTAACCCGTTCGGCAATTTCATTGATCTAATGAAAGCTTCATGCCGCCAAAAAACTGAGCACCTCACAGAATGTGTTTTTTTGGAGAAAAAAAAATTGAAAGCAGGAAAAATCCATATATTAGCCGCGTCATTGTTTAAGCCGCGAGGTTCAAAGCTGGGAAAAAAGTTGCGGCTTATAGTCCGGAATTTACGGTAATCCTAGTAAAAATTCCCTGTCTTAGGTCAGTTAGGATCACCACTTTATTTTAAGAACGTGAAATGTCAGAATAATAGTAGAGAGAATTATTTCTTTCAGCATTTATTTCTTTCATCACATTCCCAGTGGGTCAGAAGTTTACATACACTCAATTAGTATTTGGTAGCATTGCCTTTAAATTGTTTAACTTGGGTCAAACGTTTTGGGTAGCCTTCCACAAGCTTCCCACAATAAGTTGGGTGAATTTTGGCCCATTCCTCCTGACAGAGCTGGTGTAACTGAGTCAGGTTTGTAGGCCTCCTTGCTCGCACATGCTTTTTCAGTTCTGCCCACAAATTGTCTATAGGGTTGAGGTCAGGGCTTTGTGATGGCCACTACAATACCTTGACTTTGTTGTCTTTAAGCCATTTTATCACAACTTTGGAAGTATTCTTGGGGTCATTGTCCATTTGGAAGACCCATTTGTGACCAAGCTTTAACTTCCTGACTGATGTCTTGAGATGTTGCTTCAATATATCCACATCATTTTCCTTCTCATGATCCCATCTATTTTGTGAAGTGCACCAGTCCCTCCTGCAGCAAAGCACCTCCACAACATGATGCTGCCACCCCCGTGCTTCACGGTTGGTAGGGTGTTCTTCGGCTTGTAAGCCTCCCCCCTTTTCCTCCAAACATAGAACTGTTTGGCTGTTCTATTTTTGTTTCATCAGACCAGAGGACATTTCTCCAAAAAGTACGATCTTTGTCCCCATGTCCAGTTGCAAACCGTAGTCTGGCTTTTTTATGGCGGTTTGGGAGCAGTGGCTTCTTCCTTGATGAGCGGCCTTTCAGGTTATGTCGATATAGGACTTGTTTTACTGTGGATATAGAAACTTTTGTACCCATTTCCTCCAGCATCTTCACAAGGTCCTTTACTGTTGTTCTGGGTTTGATTTGCACTTTTCGCATCAAAGTACGTTTATCTCTAGGAGACAGAACGCGTCTCCTTCCTGAGCAGTATGACGGCTACGTGGTCCCATGGTGTTTATACTTGTGTACTATTGTTTGTACAGATGAACGAGGTACCTTCAGGCGTTTGGAAATTGCTCCCAAGGATGAACCAGACTTGTGGAGGTCTACAATTTTTTTTTCTGAGGTCGTGACAGATTTATTTAGATTTTCCCATGATGTCAAGCAAAGAGGCACTGAGTTTGAAGGTAGGCCTTGAAATACATCCACAGGTACACCTCCAATTGACTCAAATTATGTCAATTAGCCTATCAGAAGCTTCTAAAGCCATGACATCATTTTCTGGAATTTTCCAAGCTGTTTAAAGGCACAGTCAACTTAGTGTATGTAAACTTCTGACCCCCTGGAATTGTGATACAGTGAATTAAAAGTGAAATAATCTGTCTGTAAACAATTGTTGGAAAGATTACTTGTGTGATGCACAAAGTAGATGTCCTAACCGACTTGCCAAAACTCTAGTTTGTTAACAAGAAATTTGTGGAGTGGTTGAAAAACGAGGTTAAATGACTCCAACCTAAGTGTATGTAAACTTCCCACTTCAACTGTATCTGTTTACGTTTTATAAAATGTGCAATAAAAAAAAAATAAAAAAAACGTTTTTGCTTTGTCATTATGGGGTATTGTGTGTAATTGAGGAGGAAAAATATTTATTTAATCCATTTTAGAATAAGGCTGTAACGTAAAAAAATACATGGATACAATAGTATATGTACAATAATAGTTGAATAGGATGAACTTGACCAGAATTCAGTATATACATATGAAGTGGGCAAAACAGCATGTAAATATTATTAAAAGTGACCAGTGTTCCATTAGGTTACAGTATATCTCAAGCCAGAACGTTTGACGTCCACAGCAGCAGGATCAGACTGCAGCTGCCGTGATAATTACAGATGGTGGAGCAGGTGAGTAAAAGCTCCAGATTTCCTTCACACTGGAAACAGCACACCAGTTGTTATTTATGAAGGAAAAATAAATAAAAACTCACTGTCCTTTTTACCGTCTGATTCAGCCTCGTTTCAGTAAGACATATAACATTGTAGCTTTTCAAGTCTCTCTGATCGGAGACTCTGGAACAAAGCTCATCCGTCTTATTCTCCAGTGACTGGACATTTGCCAATAGAACGGAGGGGCTTCACCAGGACCCCACCTCGTCTCCGCAGGCTGCGTTTTGATAGCACATGGAACAAAGGAATAAGGTCTGGTATGAACAGTGGAACAGCTGAGTTGGAGTTGATTGGTCGGCATCAGCGGTTGATTTGACAGGCCTGAAGGCCAATCAGATTGAGAGGGCTTTTTTTTTTTTTTTTAATACACCCAGTCACTCAGCTAATGAGTGTCTCCTCTCCCTAGGGGTCAGCACTGAGCCTGTCTCTATCCTCCAGATGGAACAGGAACAAGCATGCACTCACACAATTAAAATATGTCAAAAAGGTACACCAAAGCCTGTGTGTTTGTATGGGGACAGAAGCAGTAGAGGATTGGGTGTAAAGAGTGTTAGGGTACGTCTTTGGCCCCCACCACACACACACACACACACACACACACACACACACACACAACCACAGTACTCACTGACGTCGTCCTCGTGGTAGATAACGGAGTGGAAGGGAACGTCCCTGTCCTTCAGGTATCTCTCCGCTGGCTCTACGTAGAACGTCCCCTGGTACGTTTGGATGAAGCCCTCGAACTTGCCATCCACCACCGAACCATGGCTCAGTGTGCCCTTTTCACCTGGAGATTGAGAAAGCAGTGTGATACAAGACCTCAACACCCTATTCTAAATACAGAATCAAGCTTCATCTGAAAAACCCCTGGAACAGCTGGAGTGGAGGCCAGTATAAATAGAGCCCTAACAGAAGAAACAGACTGAGAGAGACTACCTGGACCTGTCCATTAATGTAGCATACAGGCCAGGGTTAGATATATAACACATAGAAGGAACATTAATGTAGCATACAAGCCAGGGTTAGATATATAACACATAGAAGGAACATTAATGTAGCATACAGGCTAGGGTTAGATATATAACACATAGAAGGAACATTAATGTAGCATACAGGCTAGGGTTAGATATATACCACATAGAAGGAACATTAATGTAGCATACAGGCCAGGGTTAGATATATACCACATAGAAGGAACATTAATGTAGCATACAGGCCAGGGTTAGATATATAACACATAGAAGGAACATTAATGTAGCATACAGGCCAGGGTTAGATATATAACACATAGAAGGAACATTAATGTAGCATACAGGCCAGGGTTAGATATATAACACATAGAAGGAACATGAATGTAACATACAGGCCACATTATTGTAGCATACAGGCCAGGGTTAGATATATAACACATAGAAGGAACATTAATGTAACATACAGGGCAGGGTAAGATATAAAGCACATAGAAGGAACATTATTGTAGCATACAGGCCAGGGTTAGATATATAACACATAGAAGGAACATTAATGTAGCATACAGGCCAGGGTTAGATATATAACACATAGAAGGAACATTAATGTAGCATACAGGCCAGGGTTAGATATATAACACATAGAAGGAACATTAATGTAGCATACAGGCCAGGGTTAGATATATAACACATAGAAGGAACATTAATGTAGCATACAGGCTAGGGTTAGATATATAACACATAGAAGGAACATTAATGTAGCATACAGGCCAAGGTTAGATATATACCACATAGAAGGAACATTAATGTAGCATACAAGCCAGGGTTAGATATATAACACATAGAAGGAACATTAATGTAGCATACAGGCCAGGGTTAGATATAACACATAGAAGGAACATTAATGTAGCATACAGGCTAGGGTTAGATATATACCACATAGAAGGAACATTAATGTAGCATACAGGCCAGGGTTAGATATATACCACATAGAAGGAACATTAATGTAGCATACAAGCCAGGGTTAGATATATAACACATAGAAGGAACATTAATGTAGCATACAGGCCAGGGTTAGATATATAACACATAGAAGGAACATGAATGTAGCATACAGGCTAGGGTTAGATATATACCACATAGAAGGAACATTAATGTAGCATACAGGCCAGGGTTAGATATATAACACATAGAAGGAACATTAATGTAGCATACAGGCCAGGGTTAGATATATAACACATAGAAGGAACATGAATGTAACATACAGGCCACATTATTGTAGCATACAGGCCAGGGTTAGATATATAACACATAGAAGGAACATTAATGTAACATACAGGGCAGGGTTAGATATAAAGCACATAGAAGGAACATTATTGTAGCATACAGGCCAGGGTTAGATATATAACACATAGAAGGAACATTAATGTAGCATACAGGCCAGGGTTAGATATATAACACATAGAAGGAACATTAATGTAGCATACAGGCCAGGGTTAGATATATAACACATAGAAGGAACATTAATGTAGCATACAGGCCAGGGTTAGATATAAAACACATAGAAGGAACACAGAAACAGACATATGAGGTGAAGTGTCCTCTAGTCTCACCATATATTTGTCCTGTGTAAATGTGAGAGGTGTCATAGATCACCTCCTGGCCTCCCATGTCCACCTTCAGGTCCTCAGCAAATAGACCGGTGTCTCTTTTCATCCTCAGGTTAAAATGTCTGACAGACAGAAACAGAGAAGGTTTAGTACCAAGTCATTCAGTCATTCGCGCCACATTTCTGTACGGTTTTATTTGAGGAGGGACAGATATACAAACGCATTGACATATTAAATAAACAATCACCTGATTTATATATAAAATGATGTTTAGTTTAATTTATAAGAATCCCCAGTAGCTGTTACTGATTCAGCAGCTAGTCTTCCTGGGGTCCACAGTATATCCATGACAGAAGCCAAAGGAATTAAAAAAACACAGGCCTTAGTAACACTAAGACATGAGGTGTTTAGTGGATCAGGGGAGACAGATCTGGAGAAGAAGAAAAAAAAAAAACCTAGCAAAGTCTGGAAGACACGTCCTGAAACAACCTTTATAAAATGGCTTGTTTATCAGTGTTATGTTCTATTACAATGTAGAGCAACAACAACAAAACATGTGGTTGACAACCATTACATTCTGAATAGACCCACTGAGATTCAACGTTTCAGTTACATGGTGTTTCAATGGCTCGTGATATAAGAGTCTCATCTCAAACATCCTTTTCTCCTGTCACCCTGTACTATGTTATTAACACGTGGCACTAAAACGTGGTTCCTTCAGGCCTGGGAGTGAGTCTCTGAATCATAGAAATATAAACCATAGAATTTCCGTTCTATAGAATCTATTTCAATAGTCTGGAAATGGCAACACTATGATTCAGGTTGTTATTATAGAGTGTGTCGGTGTTCAGAATAACATAGGTCCTACCTGATAACATAAACAAAAGGTCAAATTAAAAAAAAAAAGGTCAAATAAATCATTAAGAATACAATTTTTTTTTTTTAAACTCTGGATGGAACTAGACCTATATTTCACAGGACTCAGGGGAGAAGAATGAAAATGAAAAAGAGAGGCAGAGGGATAAAAGACAAGGGTATTGGCCCAGCAGAAAATTAAATTCAAATCTATTTTCTGACCGTATAAGGGCAATGCAACATTATTTCCAACTCCAACAGCAAAATGAGGTCATCTTTAAAAAAAAAAAAAAAAAAAAAAAAGGTTCGGCTTTCCTGCATATTAAACGATGTTGGGAAGAAAAATGTAAATAATTGAAGAAGGAAATTCATTACGTTCTGTATATCTCCTCAAACACTTAACAGTAAAAAGGAGAGAATTTTGAAGTTGGCCAACATCACTGACTTCTCCCACAAAATAAATCCCCAAAGAGGTGAACACAACACAGGGACAGACACCTCTACAACCTGTATGTGTTATTCCTTATTCCTGTCATTCGGAGGGGTAGGGATAAAGAGGAAAGCTACATTTCAGTTCGACCATGTGTACAATAGACGTATAATTAAGCAGTAAGTAATGAGAACCTGGGGATTATTGTGTGATAACAGCCGACTGGGGGCTGTTCTTAGGCCCGAGGTGAAGCCAAAAGGCTGGGAAAAACCCTTAGGAGGCAGTGCTCCCCATAAACCCCTGGATTCCACGGTCTTATTGCTTTTACAAAACAGTTGCCAACATAAGATTAAAAAAAAAAAAAAAATAGAAATGAAGATTAACAACATGTTTTCAATTAAAACGTTATTTTACTGAGTAAATGTGTTTTATTTCGTACTTCCCACCAGACGATATAGTCCAGTTCTCCACCAACATCAAGGCGGTGACCCGATCCTGTAGGTTCATGCTCTACAACATTCGCAGAGTACGACCCTGCCTCACACAGGAAGCGGCGCAGGTCCTAATCCAGGCACTTGTCATCTCCCGTCTGGATTACTGCAACTCGCTGTTGGCTGGGCTCCCTGCCTGTGCCATTAAACCCCTACAACTCATCCAGAACGCCGTAGCCCGTCTGGTGTTCAACCTTCCCAAGTTCTCTCACGTCACCCCGCTCCTCCGCTCTCTCCACTGGCTTCCAGTCGAAGCTCGCATCCGCTACAAGACCATGGTGCTTGCCTACGGAGCTGTGAGGGGAACGGCACCTCCGTACCTTCAGGCTCTGATCAGGCCCTACACCCAAACAAGGGCACTCCGTTCATCCACCTCTGGCCTGCTCGCCTCCCTACCTCTGAGGAAGCACAGTTCCCGCTCAGCCCAGTCAAAACTGTTCGCTGCTCTGGCACCCCAATGGTGGAACAAGCTCCCTCACGACGCCAGGACAGCGGAGTCAATCACCACCTTCCGGAGACACCTGAAACCCCACCTCTTCAAAGAATACCTGGGATAGGATAAAGTAATCCTTCTAACCCCCCCCCCCCCCCCCCTTAAAAGATTTAGATGCACTATTGTAAAGTGGTTGTTCCACTGGATATCATAAGGTGAATGCACCAATTTGTAAGTCGCTCTGGATAAGAGCGTCTGCTAAATGACTTAAATGTAAATGTAAATGTAAAGGCCAGTTGGTAGTTCTGAAATTGCGAATGAAAAACAGTGGACGTCAGACTTGAAGCCATTAGCGCAGACCTTATGGACGCTCTAGTTTAGATCACCTGGTTAAAATTGTGTTCGGGACTATTTTGTTTCTCTCTCTAAAATGTTTAAACTAGTGAGAAATACACTGCCTTCAGACAGTATTCACACCCCTTTGACTTTTTTCCACATTTTGTTGTGTTACAGCCTGAATTTAAAAATGGATTACATTTAGATGTCAACGTGGAATTATGTTTTTCATTATTTCATTTTTTATTAATTAATAAAAAAAAAAAAAAAATGGAAATCTTAAATGTCTTGAGTCAATAAGTATTCAACCCATTTATGGTAATCCTAAATAAGTTTAAGAGTAAACATGTGCTTAATAAGTACCATAATAAGTTGCATGGACTTTAACATGATTTTTGAATGACTACCTCATCTCTGTACCCCACACATACAGATAATTGTAAAGTCCCTCAGTCGAGCAGTGAATTTCAAACGCAGATTAAACCACAAAGATCAAGGAGGTTTTCCCGATGCATCGCAAAGAAGGGCACCTATTGGTAGATGGGTAAATAACAATTTTTTTAAAAGCAGACAACGAATTCCTTTGAGCATGGTGAAGTTATTAATTACATTTTGGATGGTGTATCAATACACCCAGTCACTACAAAGATACAGGTGTCCTTCTTAACTCAGTTGCCGGAGAGGAAGGAAACCGCTCAGGGATTTCACCATGAGACCAATGGTGACTTTAAAACAGTTTGTTTTCTTTTATCACAGCCATTAAACTCTGAGGCTGGATCAACGACATTGTAGTTACACCACAATACGAACCTAATTGACAGAGTGAAAAAAAGGAAGACTTTTATGAATGGCTGTCTGGGCTGCGGGACATTGAATACACATTGATAAATCTAATGGAACTGTTAACAGGCATATCCACGTGGAATGCGGGGATTGTGGCGCTTCTAGCAATATGGCTAGTGATGACTAGGCCTATATATATATATATATATATATATATATATATATATATATATATATATATATATATATAGCTGTAGGCCTAGTCATCACTAGCCTTCTAGCAATATGGCGTCTCTCTAGCCCATAGATTAGGCTACTTTCAAGGTAAGGTAAGGTATATATATACCCTCATATATATATATATATATATACACATACATATACAAAAAAATATATGGGGGATTGGAAATGATGCAGATAATTACATTGATAGAAGCCACAATCTGCAATATAAAAGCTGATCTAACTCCACAATTTGAAAAAAAGATATTCAAATATAATGACCATAGTAGTTGGCAAGACAACACAAACAGATCTTGTTCCAGGTTAAATAAATTCCAAGCCTGAACACTGAGTTTTACCACCTGTTTTATTCTAGGAACTGCCATCATGCAGCGAAACATCGGAAGCCATTCACTTTCAATGGAAGGAAAACAAGAGAGGCAGAGTGGTCGGGGGACCGTTGAGCGATGCAAGCATGGGTGAGGAAGAAGGGTGAGGAAGAAGGGGAACGCTGAACTTTATTCAAATCTTCCGTAATATCGCAAATCGGAGTGGCCAATCGCCTCCAACTCCCTACTGGATTTTTAATGAGCCGTTAATTAAGCCAGGCAAGCTCAATCAAGCACAGATTAAGTATTTTAAATGATTTCAAATAAATCTGACTAACAGCCAGATGGCCTAGCTAGGGACCCAGTCGAGACCATGGGAGAAACCACGCTCTCCCACAAAGCCTGGGGAGGCTAATTTAGAAGGTAGAGGATATTAATAATTCTCTAAAATGTTATCTGAAAATAAATCAGATGAAAACAAAGCTAAACAACTTTCATTGAAACTACAAATAGGCCTATGTTATTGAGAACCTCACGGTTGGTAGGTTAGCAACAAAACTGACCCATCAAAACAAGAAACGGTAGCAAGAACAAGATCAAAAGGAGATGAAACAAGCCACTTACAATTCACCACGTGGCAGTTTCTTGTCATTGTCGCTAGCTATCTGGCCATTTACAATCATAACATACTGCCTTCTGCCCCTTTGAAGCACGCCCCATCATTTTCGTGCCGTTGTCAACTAACCCGTCTATGGAGGAACAACCCGTCTAACCCGTCTATGGAGGAACAAGACTCATCTTGAACTACAAATAAGCCGATGATTTTGAGAACATCACTGTTGAGTCAGGGTTTTCTCTGGATCAAAAAGGGGCTTAGGTGGTGGTCATGGCAGGGGTGTGGCAATTGGTGCTGTCGGTCCGACAAAATTTCAGATGCCCCCATCTTGGCGGTGTAGAGAGATGTAAAAAATGTTAAGCTAATTTTTCTGCAATTCTACACATTTCTCCATGGAGTTTAGAGAAATTGTTGGAATTTTAACGCAAATTTACTGCAATTCTACACAGTTTGCCATGCAGCAGAGAGAATTTTGCAGTTTTAAACAAATTTGCTGCAATTCTACATTTTCTGGCCGCGAGCTAAGATTTTTTGTTGTTGCAGTTTTAAAGCCAATTTCCTACTTCATGTTTTCATTTTTACCATGAAAAAAATATTGCGATAGCGGTATCTTCACTGTCCTAATCAATACTGCTAAATTCATTGTTTTGGCAATTTTCAATTCTCTTTGACTGTAATTAATTTTGGTGATTGTAAGTTCTCAAAGGTTTATATATTTAAGAATATATAGGGCTATTATCTTTTCTACATACTTTATCTATGGTTTTAGCCGTTTTAGTTTACATTGAAAGTACCCCCCCCCCCCCCCCCCAAATACAATTATGAACAAGATGAATCATAAACTTAAGGTTTACACCTGCTGCTCTACTTTGAATGTTTAACAAAAGAAACTATCACAAACTGACAGACACACACAGAGACACACAGAGCGTTAAAAAAAGGTCTGGGAGACGTAGGCCTACCTTCCGTGTGCATGGAAGTCTAGATGGAGAAACGTGTCTTGGTGGTGGAGGGCCCTCTTGGCTCTCAGGTGCTTGTCATGTATCTCATAGGTGTTATAGGAGAGACCCTCATAGTGATGCACATACTTGTTCAGGGGGATCCCATAATGGTAACCTGTGAAGATGACAAGACAGGAACTTAAGACTACGAGAACAAAATCACACTGCACTCCTCTTCAAACCACAGGCTGTGTAAACGGAATATTAACTACAATTATAAACTGGGTGGTTCGAGCCCTGAATGCTGATTGGCTAACAGCCATGGTATATCAGACCACTTAGTGTTACTGCTCTAATTACATTGGTAACCGGTTTATAATAGCATTAAGGCACCTCGGGGGTTTGTGCTATATGGCCAATATACCACGGCTAAGGGCTGTGTCCAGGCACTCCGCGTTGCGTCTTGCATAAGAACAACCCTTAGCCGTGGTATATTGTCCATATACCACAGCTCCTCGGGCATTATTGCTTAATTATATCACCTTTCATCTTCTTCTTCTTCTAGGCCTAACTATATCAACAAACCATATATAAAAGATAGTAGCCTATAACGATACCATGATAGCACCATCATAAAATTCATGATCCCACATTATTCTACCCAGGCCTGGAAACACATTACTCTAGCCTACTTAGTCCGGACATGGGAACATTCTGTGTGTAATTAACATAGGAGTCCTGACTTGTGGAGGCCACCGTAACGTCCGGATTTCCCCCCCTCAAATGACCAAAACGAGCAAAAGAAGTGGTAGTCCTACAAAGGAGTGGTAGTTCACTGAGCATATAGCTTAGTCTACATCCATAGAAATATAATCTATTATAGAAATATAATCTATTATAGAAATACAATCTATTATAGAAATACAATCTATTATAGAAATACAATCTAATATAGAAACAGAATCTAATATAGAAACAGAATCTAATATAGAAATACAATCTATTACAGAAATACAATCTATTATAGAAACAGAATCTATTATAAAAATAGAATCTATTATAGAAATACAATCTATTACAGAAATACAATCTATTATAGAAATAGAATGTAGGTCTATTTATATATCTCCATCCGTAAAAGGCCTGGCTTGGCAAAACAGTCAGAGCAATCTCACTCTCAACCCTAGAAATAAAACCACCCGGAACACATAATAAGGCTTTAACATAAGGCCTAATGGATTAGAACTGAATTAGTATCACTCAGAACTGGCTTCAAACACTATTTGAAATCATTCCAAATACTTTATCTGTGCTTGGTTGAGATTGCCTGCCTTAACGGACCAATAGAATAGTCCCAAAACGGCAAAACATTGTTCATCTACCACCTCAGGCAAGCTAGAGCAACACAAAGTATTTGAAATCATTAAAAATAGTATTTGAACTCAGGTCTGATATCACTAACAGGAACAGGTGTTGAATCCCGTGCCTGCTCCCAGCTACTGTACTATCCGTTTCAGCTCATGATTTCATTCAGGTAGGTAGGCTAAATACTAAACTAAAACGTATTGTTCCTGTATCGTATCAGAGCCCATGTATATCGAATTATCTTGAAAAGGGAAAGATGCACATCCCTTCTAGTTCTAATTAGCACAGGTGGTCGCCTCTTGTTTTCTGTAAACAGGCACTGTAACATGGAGATATGGCAGTGTTAGAACATCTTCCCTATATAAATTGTGTCGTTTTTTCCCCCCCGAAAATTATTTCTCGCTGATATGAAAGATATGCGCCTTGTGTTTCCAAGCGATGCGTGTTCACACTGAGCGTTGGGGATCTGAACCAAAGTCCCCCCCCCCCCCCCCCAAGGGAAGGAGATACCTTCATCAATAACGTTTGACTCTAAAAGGTAGTTGGCCTCTATAAATTGGTTTTAGCCCAAGATCATGACTCTCAGTTCCACTACATCACATACAAGAGTCTCTGGACGAAAGGCGTGTTCTGTGCGAGGAGTTTTGTTAAGAGCCCCACGGTAAAGTTTGGGAAGCATAAGGTTTGTTTAATCTTTCATATCAGCGAGAAATAATTTTCGAACAAAAAAAAAAAGGTGACATTGATACACAGCTTTATAAGGTTAGTGTTCCCACACGGTCATATCTCCATATTACAACAGGTGTTTACGGAACAGACATACGGACCACAGACAGACCACCTTTACTAATGAGCTATCTAGCATGCTCTGAACACCTGGATGTAACGGAAGAAGACTCACAGAAACGTGTTGTCACTATAAAAAAAAATACTGTCGGATGAAACTGTGATAAAGCCTGTTAAAACAGTGTAAAGCAGTGGAGGCTGGTGGGAGGTGCTATAGGAGGACGGGGTCATTGTAAATGGCTGGAGTGGAATTAAAGGAATAAGTCAAACGTGGTTTCCATATGTTAGATACCGTGTTCCATTTAAGCCATCACTATGAGCCCATCTTCCTATAGCTCATCCCACCTGCCGCCACTGGTGTACAGTACATTTTGCATTATATGAAATTAAAAAGGGTTTCATGGATCCAGAACTGTATCGTTATTTAGAATCAATTCAAGTTTAGATTGAGTGGGTGTTTTGGCTGCCAGCGCCAGTCTACCTCCGAAGATATCAAATAAAATTGCTAGGACCTTAAGGGGTAAAGAAAGGTAGGCTCATTAAGAATGCATCTCGGGCTATAATTTAGGCAGTACTACGTGAACCATGAAACACAACATTCAATCAAAGCTGTTAAATCCCTTCTTAGAGCAATTAGTCCATGGAGGGGATTTCTAACTGATGCAAGGATGATGCAGTGGGTGCAGCAGCGTCATGTGAACAAGAACGAAATCTCATTGAAAACATACAGTGAGTTGCCTCTATAGATTTCTTGATCAGAACTTGTCAATGAAAATCAGGAAATTGTTGCATTCACATGAATACTATTGTATCTTTCTACTGTATCCATCGAATAGTTAAAAACATATTGTTAGCTAACGTTACATTGTTACTTGAATCTGCAGATTTTTTTGTACTTTTATTTAACTAGGCAAGTCAGTTAAAGAACAAATTCTTATTTTACAATGACAGCCTAGGAACAGTGGGTTAACTGCCTTGCTCAGGGGCAGAATGACAGATTATTACCTTGTCAGCTCAGGGTTTCGACCCAGCAACCTTTCAGTTACTAGTCCAACACTCTAACCACTAGGCTACCTGATCCCCTAGGATGTTAGCTACCACATAGCTAGCCAGTAATAATTAAGTTAACAAAGATCAAATATGTTCTCTCTAGAGATCCATTGACTTTGGGCCAACAAATGCAAAAATTACAAGATGTCAACAGGCATATCTAGCGAGGTACGTTAATTATCAAGCAAATATGGCTAGCTAGCTAATTGTTGCTGCTAAACTGATGCTAAATTAGCTGGATAACTAGCTAATGTTGACAGAAAGTGGGACAACCCATAATTGCAAATTAGTATTGACGTGGTGTATAAACAATATTGACCGAAAGTACTCCATAATATTGCAAGAAAAATCAGATGTCCCAAATCGCGTTGGTCGTTCGTGTCAAATGACAACAGAATCGTTCTTTATATGCTCATAACAATGGCACCTCGGCGAGCTAGCTAGCGTTAGCCTTCACATAACCATCATGGGAAATCATCGTTTTAAAAGAAAACTAGCCTTTGCCAAGCTTAAAATAAAATATATTTCAACAACTATATAGCTTTGTGATTTGTCAAAAGGATAAACGACATCTTCACAACGATCAGGCCTTGGTCCGCTATGTTAGCTTTCTTAGCTAGCCTAGCCTGCTAGCCATTCGCTCGAATGTTGCCTTGGATACTCTTCCCTTCTGGGATGTAGCCCGTTATTCCTTCTTCTCTACAGAATACATACAAAATGCTCCCACTCACCTTGGCTGTCATTTATTAAGTAGATGAAACAGAGGAATTTGACGAGAATCATATCTGCTAAGTCCATTGTTCGAGCATTGATACCGTGATCTCTTTTATTGTTCTACTTTAGACTCACTCTGTGACAATGTTTATATCGCAGCTTCCTCTCTTCCTCCTCTTCCTCGCCTCCCGCCTCTCTCTCTCTCTCTCTCTCTCTCTCTCTCTCTCTCTGGTTCACGCCCTGACGTCAGACGCAGACCTTGGGATGAATAGTATCTCTTCCCCATCATCATGGAGTGATTGATACATTGTAGTTGATAGTGTATTAGGTAAGGTTTCAAAAAGTATGATGTAAGTACATAATGCGATGTTCAGAGCATTAATTCTACTCATTGCTGATTTAAAAAGGTCAAAAAGCCTCTCTTTTTTTTCCCGGGATCATCAGACACTAACAAAGTTCAAATACTTTTCACATTCAACCAAAGTTAGAAGAGTTGTTTAAAATTGTATTTACATATTGGACACAGTTATAGTATAAAATCCAGTCATTAAAGCTCATTGGTGGTGGGGCTGCACTTCCAGGATTACAGCTGTGCCCTCGATACCATATGTGAATTGATTGCCCCCCATCTATCTTCTGAGCTCGTGCTACTAGGTGACCTAAACTGAGACATGCTTAACACGCCGGCCATCCTACAATCTAAGCTTGATGCCCTCAATCTCACACAAATTATCAATGAACCTACCAGGTACAACCCCAACTCCGTAAACACGGGCACCCTCATAGATGTCATCCTACCCCAGTATTTCTACTTTGCACACTCATCTACTGTCAAATCTACCATTCCAGTGTTTTTAATTGCTATATTGTATTTACTTCACCACCATGGCCTATTTATTGCTTTTACCTCCCTTATCTCACCTCATTTGCTCACATTGAATATAGACTTATTTTCTACTGTATAATTGACTGTATGTTTGTTTATTCCATGTGTAACTCTGTGTTGTTATATGTGTCAAACTGCTTTGCTTTATCTTGGCCAGGTCGCAATTGTAAATGAGAACTTGTTCTCAACTTGCCTACCTGGTTAAATAAAGGTGAAATAAAATAAATAAATAAATAAAAAAAATTAAAAAAAAGATGTCATCCTAACTAACTCGCCCTCCAAATACACCTCTGCTGTTTTCAATCAAGATCTCAGCGATCACTGCCTCATTGCCTGCATCCGTAATGGGTCTGCGACCAAACGACCACCCCTCATCACTGTCAAACGCTCCCTAAAACACTTCTGCGAGCAGGCCTTTCTAATCGACCTGGCCGGTGTATCCTGGAATGACATTGACCTCATCCCGTCAGTAGATGATGCCTGGCTGTTCTTTAAAAGTGCCTTACTCACCGTCTTAAATAAGCATGCCCCACTCAAAAAATGTAGAACTAGGAATAGATATAGTCCTTGGTTCACTCCAGACCTGTCTGCCCTTGACCAGCACAAAAACATCCTGTGGCATTCTGCATTAGCATCGAATAGCCCCGGTGATATGCAACTTTTCAGGAAAGTTAGGAACAAATATACACAGGCAGTTAGAAAGCTAAGGCTAGCTTTTTCAAACAGAAATTTCCACCCTGTAGTACTAACTCAAAAAAGTTCTGGGACACTGTAAAGTCCATGGAGAATAAGAGCACCTCCTCCCAGCTGCCCACTGCTCTGAGGCTAGGAAACACTGTTACCACCGATATATCCACTATAATTGAGAATTTCAATAAGCATTTCTCTACGGCTGGCCATGCTTTCTACCTGGCTACCCCTACCTCGGTCAACTGCACAGCAACCCGCCAAAGCCCCCACCATTTCTCCTTCACCCAAATCCAGATAGCTGATGTTCTGAAAGAGCTGCAAAATCTGGACCCATACAAATCAGCCGGGCTAGACAATCTAGACCTTCTCTTTCTAAAATTATCTGCCGAAATTGTTGCAACCCCTATTACTAGCCGGTTCAACCTCTCTTTCGTATCGTCTGAGATTCCCAAAGATTGGAAAGCTGCCGCGATCATCCCCATCTTCAAAGGGGGTGACACTCTAGACCCAAACTGCTACAGACCTATATCTATCCTACCCTGTCTTTCTAAGGTCTTCGAAAGCCAAGTTAACAAACAGATTACCGACCATTTAGAATCCCACCGTACCTTCTCCACTATGCAATCTGGTTTCAGAGCTGGTCATGGGTGCACCTCAGCCATGCTCAAGGTCCTAAACGACATCATAACTGGCATCGATAAGAGACATTACTGTGCAGCCGTATTCATCGACCTGGCCAAGGCTTTCGACTCTGTCAATCACTACATTCTTATTGGCAGACTCGACAGCCTTGGTTTCTCAAATGATTGCCTCGCCTGGTTTACCAACTACTTCTCTGATAGAGTTCAGTGTGTCAAATCGGAGGGCCTTTTGTCCGGACCTCTGGCAGTCTCTATGGGTGTGCCACAGGGTTCAATTCTCGGGCCGACTTTCTTCTCTGTATACATCAATGATGTTGCTCTTGCTGCTGGTAATTCTCTGATCCACCTCTACGCAGACGACACCATTCTGTATACTTCTGGCCCCTCTTTGAACACTGTGTTAACTAACCTCCAGACGAGCTTCAATGCCATACAACTCTCCTTCCGTGGCCTCCAACTGCTCTTAAACGCAAGTAAAACTAAATGCATGCTATTCAATCAATCACTGCCCGCACCTGCCCGCCCGACTAGCATCACTACTCTGGACGGCTCTGACTTAGAATACGTGGACAACTACAAATACCTGGGTGTCTGGTTAGACTGTAAACTCTCCTTCCAGACTCACATTAAGCATCTCCAATCCAAAATTAAATCTAGAATTGGCTTCCTATATCGCAACAAAGCATCCTTCACTCATGCTGCCAAACATACCCTCGTAAAACTGACCATCCTACCAATCCTCGACTTCGGTGATGTCATCTATAAAATAGCCTCCAACACTCTACTCAACAAACTGGATACAGTCTATCACAGTGCCATCCGTTTTGTCACCAAAGCCCCTTACACTACCCACCATTGCGACCTGTACGCTCTTGTTGGTTGGCCCTCGCTTCATACTCGTCGCCAAACACACTGACTACAGGTTATCTACAAGTCTCTGCTGGGTAAAGCACCGCCTTAACTCAGCTCACTGGTCACCATAGCAGCACCCACTCGTAGCACGCGCTCCAGCAGGTATATCTCACTGGTCACCCCCAAAGCCAATTCCTCCTTTGGTCATTTTTCCTTCAGGTTCTCTGCTGCCAATGACTGGAACGAACTGCAAAAATCTCTGAAGCTGGAGACTCATATCTCCCTCACTAGCTTTAAGCACCAGCTGTCAGAGCAGCTCACAGATCACTGCATCTGTACATAGCCCATCTGTAAACAGCCCATCTATCTACCTACCTCATCCCCATACTGTATTTATTTATTTATCTTGGTCCTTTGCACCCCAGTATCTCTACTTGCACATTCATCTTCTACACATCTACCATTCCAGTGTTTAATTGCTATATTGTAATTACTTCGCCACCATGGCCTATTTATTGCCTTAACTTACCTCATTTGCACTCACTGTATATAGAGTTTTTGTTTTCTTTTGTTCTACTGTATTATTGACTGTATGTTTTGTTTGTTCCATGTGTGTTGTTGTATGTGTCGAATTGCTATGCTTTATCTTTGCCAGGTCGCAGTTGCAAATGAGAACTTGTTCTCAACTGGCCTAGCTGGTTAAATAAAGGTGAAATAAAATAAATAAAATAAACAAGCTAGCTAGCTAGTTACCTTGGTGGTTTCTCGGGCGATCTGATGTTGTAACTTCTCATTCTCATCTTAAAAGACTGTCTCTGCAGAATAAAAATAAATAAATATATATTCACTGAGTAAACAAAACATTAGGATCCTCAATTCTGTGCGCCGCTGCTAAATTAATATAGGGGAAACACTGAGTTCATCATGTTTTATTTTTCTTCTCTCCTGGTCTGTCCTAGAACAAACTCTAAAGTGCTAACTGTTTAAAGTCAATTTCATTAAATTGTGGCCCTGAGTGTGTATTTCAGTGAGACGGTCAAAGATCAAGGCAGGTGTTTGCCAAGCTCATCAGTCCTATTCGAGCCTCGATGGCAGTCTACGTCAGCTCCCAGTCTCTGCAGCTCGTCTGGCCACCAGGCTAGTCCAGTAAAGCTCAGTTCATTAGTGTAAATGGTACAAATGGATGAATGATCACACAGTACAGCTCAGCGCAGCTCAGTTCAGTAGTGTTAAAAGGGTCTTTTTATTCCAGCCGAGCCCCTCTGGCCCCGGTCACCGCCACGTGACACACCTTTACACCGACCCCTAGTTTATCCAGCCAGATCGCTAGGGCCCTTCACCTCTAACAACTGAAATAATAGAATAGAATAGA
Source organism: Salmo salar (assembly GCF_965601325.2). Classification (NCBI taxonomy): domain Eukaryota; kingdom Metazoa; phylum Chordata; class Actinopteri; order Salmoniformes; family Salmonidae; genus Salmo; species Salmo salar. The sequence continues at coordinate 122,064,172 of NC_138300.1, forward strand.
ATTTCTGCTGCTTCTGAGACAGCCTGTCGCTAAGTTTTGTTAGACTTTAGAGCGGCTTTTGACATAATCGATCAAAGTCTGCTGGTGGAAAAACGTATGTGTTATGGGTTTACACCACCTGTCTAATAGAACACAGACTGTGTTCTTTAATGGAAGCCTTTCCAACAAAATCCAAGTAGAATCAGGAATTCCCCAGGGCAGCTGTCTAGGCCCCTTACTTTTTTCAATCTTTGCCTCTGGCTTTGAGTAAAGCCATTATGTCTATGTATGCGGATGACTCAACACTATATATATATATTTACGCTATACAGGGGCGGCAGGTAGCCTAGTGGTGTGAGCATTGGACTAGCAACCGGAAGGTTGCAAGATTGAATCCCTGAGCTGACAAGGTAAAGATCAGTTGTTCTGCCCCTGAACAAGGCAGTTAACCCACTGTTCCTAGGCTGTCATTGAAAATAAGAATTTGTTCTTAACTGACTTGCCTAGTTAAATAAAGGTAAAATATATAAATAAACATGTCAGCTACTGCAACACTTAATAAAGAGCTGCAGTTAGTTTCTGAATAGTTGGCAAATATAGTCCTAAATATTTCTAAAAGCATTGTATTTGGGACAAATCATTCACTAAACCTCAACTAAATCTTATAATGAATTTTGTGGAAATAGAAGAAGTTGAGGAGACTAAACTGCTTGGAGTAACCTGTCATGGTCAAAACATGCTGATACAACAGTAGCTAAAATAGGGTCTGTCTATAATAAAGTGCTACTCTACTTTCTTAACAGCACAATCAACAAGGCAGGTCCTACAGGCCCTAGTTTTGTCACACCTGGACTACTGTTCAGTCGTGTGGTCAGGTGCCACAAAAAGGGACTCAGGAAAATTGCAATTGGCTCAGAACAGGGCAGCATGGCTGGCCCTTGGATGTACACAGAGAGCTCATTTTAATAATATGCATGTCAATCTCTCCTGGCTCAAAGTGGAGGAGAGATTGACTTCATCACTACTTGTATTTCTGAGAGGTATTGACATGTTGAATGCACCGAGCTGTCTGTCTAAACTACTGGCACACAGCTCGGACACCCATGCATACCCCACAAGACATGCCACAAGAGGTCTCTTCATAATCCCCAAGTCCAGAACAGACTATGGGAGGCGCATAGTGCTACATAGAGCCATGACTACATGGAACTCTATTCAACATCAAGTAACTGATGCAAGCAGTAAAATTAGATTTAAAAAAACGGATTAAAAAATATACCTTATGGAACAGCGGGTACTGTGAAGCTACACAAACATAGACACATGCATACACAAACACAATAACATATGCACTATCCACACACATACACATGGATTTTGTACTGTGGATATGTGGTAGTGGTGGAGTAGGGGCCTGAGGGCAAACAGTGTGTTGTGAAATCTGTGAATGTATTGTAATGTTTTTAAAATAGTATAAACTGCCTTAATTTTGCAAGACCCCAGGAAGAGTAGCTGCGGCCAATGGGGATCCATAATAAATACAAATACGCAGTGTTCTATTGGAAATGAATGTACTTCTGGTGTACCAAAATAAAATAACACTGTCGGTGTGATCGAGGCTTAATGCACTGAAGCGTGGAAATTCATTTGCCTCCGTGCCTAAGAAAAGTTGTGTCAGTCAGGGTCTAACAATGTTGCAGAGAAAAAAAATGAGATAAGTGATGCTTTTAATTAAAAAAAAAAAAAAAGATCTCTGCAGGCCTTTTATTTGAAATAAATGGTGGTTTAATTGACCCTGGTAAAAATCAATCGACTGTTGTTCCCTCTACCAAATCAAATCGAATTGTATTGGTCACATACACATATTTAGCAGATGTTATCGCGGGTGTAGCGAAATGCTTGTGTTCCTAGCTCCGACAGCGCAGTAATATCTAATAGTGCAGTAGTATTCTCTGCCATGGTGTTTCAACTGTTGTGCTGTTGTTGTTGTTGGTGTTGTTTTCACGTTTTGTCTTAGAAAAACAGGTGCTGTCGCTCTCTAGACAGTAACTTGCTGAAATGTATGTCCACCACTAATATGTAACGTGAGAGAGAGAGAGAATCAAAAGTTACAGTTCCCACCTCCTACTCAGACATATTTCTGTACTGTGTGACAAGTGAAGAGAAATTATACTTGATGAACATTGTCATAAATACATTAGTACCAGATATTATTTAGAGAAATGTCTCAGTGAATAGTATAGCTCATTCACTTACAGTCATTTAGCAGATGCTCTTATCCAGAGCGACTTACAGTAGCAAATGCATACATTTCATACCTTTTTTTTCTTTTCGCACTGGCCCCCCCCCGTGGGAATCGAACCCACTACCCTGGCGTTGCAAACACCATGCTCTACCAACTGAGCTACAGGGAAGGTAACAGGACCCCTCACTTACTAGTGATTATTATTATTATTTGACCTGCTGGTCATTTATGAACATTTGAACATCTTGGCCATGTTCTGTTATCATCTCCACCCGGCACAGCCAGAAGAGGACTGGCCACCCCTCATAGCCTGGTTCCTCTCTAGGTTTCTTCCTAGGTTCCGGCCTTTCTATGGAGTTTTTCCTAGCCACCGTGCTTCTACACCTGCATTACTTGCTGTTTGGGGTTTTAGGCTGAGTTTCTGTACAGCACTTTGAGATATCAGCTGATGTAAGAAGGGCTTTATAAATACATTTGATTTGATTTGATACTAGTGTCGTTCACCACCACGGATCATTCATGCAGAATGGGCAATGTGCGACTGCGCTGGTTAACTTCCCAACAACTTGAGCTGACTAGCTAGTTCTCTTTGCAGGCGTCAGACAGTGGCAGAGTGTTACGGGCGTCGTATGAATTGGACCAAAATGCAGCGGGTACGTGAATGCTCATTATCTTCTTTATTAAACAAAAATGAACACTGAACAAAAATAACAACGAAAACAGTCTTGTCAGGTGCAACAAACACTAAACAGGAAACAACTACCCACAAAAACCCCATGAAAAACACCCCTACTAAATAGAACCTTCAATTAGAGGCAACGACGAACAGCTGCCTCCAATTGAAGGTCAAAACAATAAACTAGACATAGAAACATAGAAACATAGAAATACAAAACATAGAACACAACCCAAAAACCCTGACAACAGAAAACAAACACACCCCTGCCACGTCCTGACCAAACTACAATAACCAATAACCCCTTATACTGGTCAGGACGTGACACAGAGAAACTGTCATACTGGTTATACATTGTGTTATAGTTACTAACATTATTATGAGGTTTAGATTAAAATGAAGCTAGTTGAGTAGCCCGGGGTTTTGTTGTTACAAGAACAGCCTGTTTCACGCTCAAGAGCAATCGAGCAAAGGATGTGACGAGCATCGATCTTGGTGGATTTTTATAGATTGTTGAAAATGGAGGTCAATGTGTGCTTTCACAAAATAATAACACAATATAAAAACACTTAAAAAATAATCATTGTTATTAATTGACATACATAATAGGCCTATGAGGTGTAGCCTACCGCTTCTGTAGAAATGCAAATAAAAACACAAAATTGACAGAATGCATTGGCTAATTGAATATCTGGAAATTAAATGTTTTTAACTCCTAGAAAAAAAATCACCGTAATGTTTTCTACAGGACTCTCACATTGACTCTGATTTCTATTCAGTCTCATGTGGCATGAAGGATACTTTTAATGAGATCAGATGGACCAGACCAGTATTTCCCAACCCTGGTCATCCAGTACCCCCCAACAGTACACATTGTTATTGTACTCCTGGACAAACACACCTCATTCAACTGATTGAGGGCTTGATGGTTAGTTGACAAGCACAATTATTGTGTACTGTTTTGGGGTACTCGAGGACCAGGGTTGGGAAACACTGGACCAGATAATTTCCTGGGTTGCTGCCCGCACGTACTGAGGCGAACAGAGGCTGAGGAGAGAATAGAGATGCCTGCCTGGGGTATTCCTTACACATGTTCCAGGGCAGCTTGCCCCTTTCTCTTTTCTTCTAATATTCACCAGATTCCCGGGATTTTTTCTAAGGCAAATCTCTGCTCGGGACACAGGCAAGATTTTAAAAGGAGCGAGAGATCCTATCATCAGTCAATGCTGTGGTAAGTCGGATAACAGCTTATATTATTTTGATTAGGAAACTTTAATAGAAACAGATCAGCTTGTAACCCGCAATCTCAGGTCTCTATCATACAGATTTGGTTCTATGGCACAGAGAATCATGGCACACACACACACACACACACACACACACACACCACCACCACCAGCCTGATTAGCTTATAACACACAACCAGCCTGATTAGCTTATAACACACCACCAGCGTGGTGCAGTCTCAATGAGAAATCAATCAAATCAAGGTCGTTTTTAATTATGCCTATAAGAAGTAAACGTTATTTTTTTTTTTTGTCGCCTATAAATTTACAACGCTCTGGATGAATGTGACGATTAGCTGTTTTCAGAGAATGGATGAGAAAAACATATCTGCGTTTTATGGGAGACAGGGGGAAATATGCTGAGTGCGCGATTTAATTAAGAAATAGGTTGAGATAGAACGAATGCGTGCGTTTTCCTGTCCTGTGCTCAAAAGAACAGAGCTTTCTAACGCTACCCTCTGCAGTTGCGGCAAAAGTTTGGCGTAATCGTTTATCATTTTGATTATCTGCAATGTTCAATGGATCTTATAAGATCCGCACTAGCAACAGCATTTGCAACGTCATTAATGATCAACAAAAAAAGGCCGACAACAAATAGCGTCAAACCTCCGTTGTAGGGTTCAGCACCATGGACAGGGACAGTTCGCATTTTAGATGTGTGTGTTTTTTTGGCGGGTATTATTGAACGCAGATGTGTAGTGACGCAGTTTAAGAATAATAAACCTATTTGATTTCGCCCACTTGAGGATTGCATGCGTTCCCGTACACCCATATTTGGTCTAGCTATGTAAATAGAACCACTATAAACGATCCTAGGCATAGATTTAGCTTTTTAACCCGATGTGCAATTCTGATAATAATTTGACCATGGGTTCATTGCGGTCTTATTCTAGGACTGAGGATAGTGTGGTGGGGGATTTGATGGGCCAGCCTGAGCTATGGCTCATGGGAAGAAGCCAGAGAAGATCATCAGAATCCTGAGGCCCAGCCCTCTGTCCTGCCCTGGTCCCATAGGATCCACAGAAGAGTCTAATGAAGGACCTCATAATGAAGGACCTCAGAAAGAAAAACCACAAGGTTTGAGGAGTAAGGGCCGTCCGCCCTGCCCTGGCCCCTTATCCACAGGGGAACCCACTGATGAAGGACCCCTGAGTCTGAGCAGCAAAGGTCCAACTGAAGAACCTCATAATGGGCCTCAGAGTCTGAATAGTGAGGACCTTCCTCAGTACTCTCAGAGCACCAGCATTGGAGAGCTGGACAATAACAATGATGACAGGACCCCTGGGCCTGCAGCACCTGTCTCTGTCCCTGCTAGTGCAACACAGGCTCACCCAAACCAAGACCACAGTCACCTGACTCAGGCCCAGAACTACCCTCGGCAGCCAGATGCCCAGGCCCAGGCCCAGGCCCAGGCCCAACCGCGACAGCCCCAGCAGCATTGCAGAGAGAGTCCAACCAGCCCCAGTGCCACTCTTAACCAGCCGTGTAGGATTAGTCCCTCCAGTTCACCTCTTCCTGTCCCTGCTACACCTAGTGTCTCCTCTGAGCTGTCGCTGAACCAGCCCGGTGACACCACCCTCCCTGACAGCATGGAGGATGAGGAGGAGGACAGCTGCTCAGAGTATGACAACGTGGGTTCGGACGTGGAGGGTGTGGAGCAAGACATTGATCAGGTACTACAGGTGGAAGACCAGGGTATGAAGGTGAGGTGTTACAAACACTATCCTGAGCCTCAGGATGGAAGCTATGTAGAGAGTGAGGATGGCATCTATGTGGAACACCAAGACAGAACCTACGTGGAACACCAAGACAGAACCTACGTGGAACACCGAGACAGAACCTACGTGGAACACCGAGACAGAACCTACGTGGAACACCAAGACAGAACCTACGTGGAATGTGAAGACAGACCTTACATAGATCACAAAGATGGAACCTATGTAGAAGGTGAGGATGGTACCTATGTGGAGGGGAACAGCCTGGAGGGGGATGGGAGCAGCACTGGACAATGCAAACACACCAGGTCACTGTACGGACCTGAGTCTGAGGAAATGGTTATGTATAATGAAAGACTACGACAAGAGACAGATACAAATCTCTGTAGCTCTTCTGAGCATCAGTTCAGTGACAATCCATGTCATGCCCTCAAGGCTGGAGACGAGGAGGAGAAAGGGAAGGTGGAGGTGCACGAGGAGGAGGTGGAAGAGGAAGTGGAGGGGCAGGAGGAGGAGGAGGAGGGGCAGAAGGGGGAGGAGGAGGTGGAGGGGCAGAAGGAGGTGGAGGGGCAGAAGGGGGAGGAGGAGGTGGAGGGGCAGAAGGGGGAGGAGGAGGAGGAGGGGCAGGAGGAGGTGGAGGTGCAGAAGGGGGAGGAGGAGGTGGAGGGGCAGGAGGAGGTGGAGGGGCAGGAGGAGGAGGAGGGGCAGAAGGGGGAGGAGGAGGAGGAGGGGCAGGAGGAGGTGGAGGGGCAGGAGGAGGGGCAGAAGGGGGAGGAGGAGGTGGAGGGACAGGAAGAGGTGGAGGGGCAGAAGGGGGAGGAGGAGGTGGAGGGGCAGAAAGAGAAGAATTTCCCAGATGAGATGGGGGAAACAGAGGAAGAGCGGGATGTGACCACATATACAGAGGAGGATTCTGAAGAGACAGAGGACAGAGAGCAGGAGAAAACACCCAGCAGCCACCAGGAGAAATATGGGGAGAGGATGAGAGAGGGGGAGAGGGAGGGGGAGAGGATGAGAGAAGGAGAGAGGGAGGGGGACAAGATGAGGGAGGGAGAGAGGGAGGAGGAGAGGATGAGAGAGGGAGAGAGAATGAGAGGGGGAAAGAGGGGTGACCGAGACAGGGAGGACGGTGAGGTCTGCAGAGTGCAGGAACAAACCTTCAGTCGCCAGCGGAAGGAGGAGAGGATGAGAAAGGGAGAGAGGGAGGGGGAGAGGATGAGAGAAGGAGAGAGGGAGGAGGAGAGGATGAGAAAGGGAGATAGAGAAGACAACGATAGAGCGGAAGTTGAGATCTTCTCTATAGGGAACTGTAACACCCATGAGGACAGTAAGATCTCAGTGTGTGTCTCAGAGTCCCCACAAAGGGCCCCCTATAGGGGAAGTGGAGGGGGAAGGGATTGGACTTGTGAGGCCCCTCAAAGGGCCCATAAGGAGGTGAAGAGACAGGGGAAGGGAGGAGGACGGGGAGGAAGGAGTGAGAGGGGAGGTGTAAGGAGTGGAAGGGAAGGAGGAAGGGTCGTGAGGGAGACTGACAGGGAGGAATATGCTGGCCAGATAGTGTCTGAGATGAAGGTATACATGAGTAGCAGCAGCAGTTCAGAGACACAGGACTGCAGAGAGGCTGCCTTCAGGCCCAGACCACCAAGGCCTAGGCCCAGGCCTAGATCCGGGCCCAGCTCCAGCACCCCACACCCTCACCAGACACAACCCCACACTCAGCAGGCCAAGGCCCGCCCGAAACAAGCCTACCAGACCCACACCTACATGACAGAGGTCCATACCCTCCCGAAACAGGTCCACCAGACCCACACCTACCTGACAGAGGTCGATCCCGTCCCGAAACAGGTCCAGAATCACCAGATGCAGGCCCAGAGCGACGTCCGACAGAACCAGCAGACAAAGACACAGAACTGCAGAGAAGGTGCTATCAGGCCTAGACCCAGATCTGGCCCCAACACACCACACCCTCACCCCCCACAGAACCCGGCCCAAATGCAGCACATCCAGGCCCACCAAATCCAGGCCCAGTATCGACAGGCCCACCCGACACAGGCCCAGACCCACAAGAGACAAGCACCCACCCACCCGACACAGGCCCAGACCCACAAGAGACAAGCACCCACCCACCCAACACAGGCCCAGACCAAGCAGCACCACAGAGAGAGTCCCGTCAGCCCCAGCCACAGCCCTAGGCCCACCTCTGATAGCCCTATGCCCATCTCTGATAGCCCTATGCCCATCTCTGACAGCCCTATGCCCATCTCTGACAGCCCTAAGCCCACCTCTGACAGCCCTAGGCCCACCTCTGATAGCCCTATGCCCATCTCTGACAGCCCTAGGCCCATCTCTGACAGCCCTAAGCCCACCTCTGACAGCCCTAGGCCCACCTCTGATAGCCCTATGCCCATCTCTGACAGCCCTATGCCCATCTCTGACAGCCCTAAGCCCACCTCTGACAGCCCTAGGCCCACCTCTGATAGCCCTATGCCCATCTCTGACAGCCCTAGGCCCATCTCTGACAGCCCTAGGCCCACCTCTGATAGCCCTATGCCCATCTCTGACAGCCCTAAGCCCACCTCTGACAGCCCTAGGCCCACCTCTGACAGCCCTAAGCCCATCTCTGATAGCCCTAGGCCCATCTCTGACAGCCCTAGGCCCAACTCTGACAGCCCTAGGCCCACCTCTGACAGCCCTAGGCCCACCTCGCCTCCCAGCCACAATGCTCAGACACAGGACCACACTCCCCACACCCGACAGACCGAGCAGCATTGCAGAGAGATCACCACCAGTCGGAGCGCCAAGCCTCCCACTCCTCTCCTCCAGGTCCAGACCCAGACCCAGGTCCAGACCCAGACCCAGGTCCAGACCCAGACCCAGGTCCATATCCAGCAGCCTCGCAGAGACAGCACCACCAGCCCCAGCCCAAGGCCCACTTCTGACTCCTCATCCAGCCTGGACAAACATCCCAGGGCTATAAAACCATCAACATCAACAGCTCCACCAGCTTCACACCACAACACAGAGCCACAGAGGGAGTCCCCAGACGACAGACAGACACGGACGCAGACACACAAACAGGTAACTGTCTGATGCAGGGTTTGTTTTATGTTATTAGTTTACATGACGGGGACCATGTACAACAAACATTGCACCAGATTTGACCTACATAGCTAAGTCTCATCAGCAGTCTGGTCGTGTTTCTGTCTGATGTTAAGTTAGATCTCCCCTCTGTCCGTTCCAGATGTTAGTTAGATCTCCCTCCTGTCTGTTCCAGATGTTAGTTAGATCTCCCCTCCGTCTGTTCCAGATGTTAGTTAGATCTCCCCTCCGTCTGTTCCAGATGTTAGTTAGATCTCCCCTCCGTCTGTTCCAGATGTTATTTAGATCTCACCTCTCTCTGTTCCAGATGTTAAGTTATATCTCCCCACTGTCTGTTCCAGATGTTAGTTAGATCTCCCATCCTGTCTGTTCCAGATGTTAGTTAGATCTCCCCTCTGTCTGTTCCAGATGTTAGATCTCCCCTCTGTCTGTTCCAGATGTTAGTTAGATCTCCCCTCTGTCTGTTCCAGATGTTAAGTTATATCTCCCCACTGTCTGTTCCAGATGTTAGTTAGATCTCCCCTCTGTCTGTTCCAGATGTTAGATCTCCCCTCTGTCTGTTCCAGATGTTAGATCTCCCCTCTGTCTGTTCCAGATGCCTCACGACGTCTCAGAGCAGCAGCCTGGCAGGCCCCACTGCCCAGAGCCTCAGACCCTACAGGAGGACAGCAACAGCACACCTCAGCCTGAACCAACACAGAACAACGCTTCGTTCCCCAGCTTCGTGGATGGTAAATATTTTTTTCTCTATATAGTTCATTGATTCCATACCTGAGTAATGGACGTTTGATTATTATATAACCATTTATGGCTCTTCTTGGTCTCTGGCGTGTGCATATATGTTTTTATAGTGCTGCAACCAAATTGCTCAAGCAATGGGACAATAAAATGGTGTGAATTTAAATGTGAATGTGAATCTGAATGTGAATTTGAATGTGAATCTGAATGTGAATGCGAATGCGAATCTGAATGTGAATGTGAATCTGAATCTGAATCTGAATCTGAATGTGAATTTGAATGTGAATCTGAATGTGAATGTGAATGTGAATCTGAATCTGAATCTGAATCTGAATCTGAATCTGAATTTGAATGTGAATCTGAATGTAAATGCGAATGCGAATGTGAATGTGAATCTGAATGTGAATGTGAATGTGAATCTGTATCTGTATCCGTATCTGTATGTGAATGTGAATGTGAACGTGAATGTAAATATGAATCTGTCTGGGTCTGAGTCACGGGTTCTTGTCTGTAAATAAATCAATATTTCTCATTTCCCAGTCCCAGGTCCGTGTGAGCCCGAGGACCTGATCGATGGGATCATCTTTGCTGCTAACTACCTGGGTTCCACCCGGCTGCTGTCTAACAAGAACCCATCTAAACGAACACGCATGGCCCAGGCGCAGGAGGCTGTCAGCCAGGTCAAGGTATGGTATGGTGTGGTGTGTGGGTGTTGGTGCAGTGGGCGTGGTGTGGTGTGTTTAGTTTGTGTGGTGTGGGTGTGGGTGTGGTGTGTGGGTGTGTGGGTGTGTGTGTGGGTGTTGTGGTGTGTGGTGTGTGGGTGTGGTGTGGTGGGTGTGTGGGTGTGTGTGTGGTGGGTGTGTGGTGTGTGGGTGTGGTGTGGGTGTGATGTGGGTGTGTGGGTGTGGTGTGTGGGTGTGTGTGTGTGGTGTGTGGGTGTGGTGTGTGGGTGTGGTGGGTGGGTGTGTGGGTGTGGTGTGTGTGTGATGTGGGTGTGTGTGGGTGGTGTGTGGGTGTTGTGTGTGTGTGTGGGTGTGTGGGTGTGGTGTGTGTGTGTGTGGGTGTGGGTGTGTGGTGTGTGGGTGTGGTGTGTGGGTGTTGTGGGTGTGGGGTGTGGTGTGGGTGTGTGGGTGTGGTGTGTGGGTGTGTGTGTGTGGGTGTGGTGTGTGGGTGTGTGTGTGGGTGTGGTGTGTGTGTGGGTGTGGTGTGTGGGTGTTGTGTGGGTGTGGTGTGTGGGTGTGGTGTGTGTGGGTGTGGTGTGTGGGTGTTGTGTGGGTGTGGTGTGTGGGTGTGGTGTGTGGGTGTGGTGTGTGTGGGTGTGGTGTGTGGGTGTGGTGTGTGGGTGTGGTGTGTGTGGGTGTGGTGTGTGGGTGTGGTGTGGGTGTGATGTGGGTGTGTGGGTGTGGTGTGTGGGTGTGGTGTGTGGGTGTGGTGTGTGGGTGTGGTGTGGGTGTGATGTGGGTGTGTGGGTGTGGTGTGGGTGTGTGGGTGTGGTGTGTTAATAATGGGCACATAGAGTATGGCATTAGGAAATTTACTTTCTGCCACTTTCAACAGTTGTTGTAGTTGCTTCCAGGAGGTTAACGCCAGCTGTTTCAAAAGGCAGTTTTGACCAGGCTAATGTTGTTAGCATTGTGGTTGTCTGACTAATTGACCAGGCTAATGTTGTTAGCATTGTGCTGTCTGACTAACTGACCAGGATAATGTTGTTATATTAGCATTGTGCTGTCTGACTAATTGACCAGGCTAATGTTGTTAGCATTGTGCTGTCTGACTAACTGACCAGGCTAATGTTGTTAGCATTGTGCTGTCTGACTAACTGACCAGGCTAATGTTGTTATATTAGCATTGTGCTGTCTGACTAACTGACCAGGCTAATGTTGTTATATTAGCATTGTGCTGTCTGACTAACTGACCAGGCTAATGTTGTTATATTAGCATTGTGCTGTCTGACTAATTGACCAGGCTAATTTTGTTATATTAGCATTGTGCTGTCTGACTAACTGACCAGGCTAATGTTGTTAGCATTGTGCTGTCTGACTAATTGACCAGGCAAATGTTGTTAGCATTGTGCTGTCTGACTAATTGACCAGGCTAATTTTGTTATATTAGCATTGTGCTGTCTGACTAACTGACCAGGCTAATGTTGTTATATTAGCATTGTGCTGTCTGACTAACTGACCAGGCTAATATTGTTATATTAGCATTGTGCTGTCTGACTAATTGACCAAGATAATGTTGTTATATTAGCATTGTGCTGTCTGACTAATTGACCAGGCTAATGTTGTTAGCATTGTGCTGTCTGACTAATTGACCAGGCTGATGTTGTTAGCATTGTGCTGTCTGACTAATTGACCAGGCTAATTTTGTTATATTAGCATTGTGCTGTCTGACTAATTGACCAGGCTAATGTTGTTAGCATTGTGCTTTGTGACTAATTGACCAGGCTAATTTTGTTATCCATTCAATGTTCAAGATGATATTGTATTTTTTTTCTTGATCTATGGATGTCAGTTGGTCTGTTCATCAATGGTCTTCTGTTATTCCAAACAATAAGGAAATGTACCTTGGGAGTACCCTTTCTAACCACACGATGGCGATCTCTCATTCCTTTTGACCATGGTGGTTTGACCACAGAGCCAAGATGGAGACTCTCAGACGGTGACAGAAGTGGACCTCTTCATCTCCACCAAGGCAGTCAAAGTGCTGAATGCTGATTCACAGGTGTGTGACTGTGAGCTCTGAGTTAATAAAAAAAAACACTGTGTATTTCTTCTCTGTAACACCAAGTCCTGGAACTATCCAATCACACTTGTAGACAATGCATCTTTTAAAGGCAATATTCACCCGTCTGCGAAAATCACATACACAGTAAATAGTAAATGTTGACTCAATCAGAAATTAACTTTAGATGTCCAATAATGTGGATCTACTGCGGATCATATTGAATCCCCGCCTAGGATTAATCTGTGTCCAGGAAACCTGCCCAAAGCTTCATATGATGCTGTTTCATAAAATTCCTCTGGTGCGCTGCAGTATCTTTAGGGGCCATGTTGTTGAGGACTGTCCAATCCACACAGAGTTATTACCACAGCAGCCATATATATTATTTATCCCCCCCAGGAGACGCTGATGGACAGTTATTACCACAGCAGCCATATATATTATCTATCCCCCCAGGAGACGCTGATGGACAGTTATTACCACAGCAGCCATATATATTATCTATCCCCCCCAGGAGACGCTGATGGACAGTTATTACCACAGCAGCCATATATATTATTTATCCCCCCAGGAGACGCTGATGGACAGTTATTACCACAGCAGCCATATATATTATTTATCCCCCCCCCAGGAGACGCTGATGGACAGTTATTACCACAGCAGCCATATATATTATCTATCCCCCCCAGGAGACGCTGATGGACAGTGCGCTGCGGTCCATATCCTACATCGCAGACATCGGGACCATCGTGGTTCTGATGGCTCGTACCCGTACGTCAGACTCGTCCTCGCAGGACCGTAGCGAAGCTGATCTCTCCTCCTCAGAGGGACAGAGACAGTACAGAATGATCTGCTATGTCTTTGAGTCAGAGGATGTGAGTACTGTTGTATTCTGTTTTTGTTCTATTCTATGGTATTCTGATCTGTTCTGTTCTCTGTTCTGTTTTTCCCCCACGCTCTCCCTTTGTATTCTGCTGAATATTATTGGTTTTATTGGGGATTTTGGTCTCTGATGATTGATTATTGATTACTTACTGTGTTCGTAGAAGAAGGTTTATTGCAAAAATTTAGAACACACAGTTTTTAATTCAGCAATTTCTATACACTATCTACAGTACAATACTACTGAACATCATTTTAAAGCTTTGAAAATGATTATTGCTAGTACAGAGGCCCACTTTATTCATCTCTAATTTTGGCTTTCCTATAACGCCAGTTATATACTACATGACCAAAAGTATGTGGACACCTGCTTGTCGAACATCTCATTCTGAAATCATGGGCATTAATATGGAGTTGGTCCCCTCTTTTGCTGCTATAACAGCCTCCACTCTTCTGGGAAGGCTTTCCACGAGATGTTGGAACATTGCTGCAGGGACTTGCTTCCATTCAGCCACAAGAGCATTAGTGAGGTCGGGCACTGATGTTGGGCGATTAGGCCCGGCTCGCAGTCGGCGTTTCAATTCATCCCAAAGGTTTTCGATGAGGTTGAGGTCAGGGCTCTGTACAGGCCAGTCAAGTTCTTGCACACTGATCTCAACAAACCATTTCTGTATGGACCTCGATTTGTGCACGGGGGCATTGTCATACTGAAACAGGAAAGGGCCTTCCACAAACTGTTGCCACAAAGTTAGAAGCACAGAATCGTCTAGAATTTCATTGTATGCTGTAGCGTTAAGATTTCCTTTCACTTGAATTACCACTGAGCCGTTGTTACTCCTAGACGTTTCCACTTCACAATAACATCACTTACAGTTGACCGGGGCAGTTCTAGCAGGGCAACAAATCTGACGAACTGACTTGTTGGAAAGGTGGCATCCCATGACGGTGGTGCCATGTTGAAAGTCACTGAGCTCTTCAGTTAGGCCATTCTACTGCCAATGTTTGTCTATGGAGATTGCATGGCTGTGTGCTCGATTTTATACACCTGTCAGCAACGGGCGTGGCTGAAATAGCCAAATCCACTCATTTTAAAGGGTGTCCACATACTTTTGTATATATAGTGTATCTTCATTCATCATTTCAGTTGGTCCTTAACCTGTGCTCTCTCCCACCTCTATATTGTTGTCAACTTGAATAGCCTGTCAGTTCCGTTGAGTAGTTTCTCCCTCTCCCCTCTCCCCCCTCCCCTCTCCCTCTCTCTCCTCCCCTCCCCCTCTCCTCTCCTCTCCCTCTCCCCTCTCCCCCTCCCCTCTCCCTCTCTCTCTTCCCCTCTCCCCTCTCCTCTCCCTCTCTCTCCTCCTCTCCCTTTACCTTTCCCTCTCTCTCCTCCTCTCCCTCTCTCTCTCCCTCTACCTCTCTCTCGTCCTCTCCCTCTCTCTCCTCCTCTCCCTCTCTCTCCTCCTCTCCCTCTCTCTCCCTCTCCCTCTCCCTCTCCCTCTCCCTCTCCCTCTCCCTCTCCCTCTACTGCCCTCCCCTTTCCTCTCCCTCTCTCTCCTCCTCTCCCTCTCCCTCTCCCTCTCCCTCTCCCCCTCCCTCTCCCTCTCCCTCCTCCTCTCCCTCTCCCTCTCCCTCTCCCTCTCTCTCCTCCTCTCCCTCTCCCTCTCCCTCTCCCTCTCCCTCTCCCTCTCCCTCTCCCTCTCCCTCTCCCTCTCCCTCTACTGCCCTCCCCTTTCCTCTCCCTCTCATCCCCAGGCCCAGCTCATTGCCCAGTCCATCGGCCAGGCGTTCAGCGTTGCCTACAGGGAGTTCCTCCGAGCCAATGGGATCAACCCTAAGGACCTGAGTCAGAAACAATACAGTGACATCATCAATTCCCAGGAGATGTACAATGACGACCTGGTCCATTTCTCAAACTCTGACAACTGTAAAGAGGTGTGTGTGTGTGTGTGTGTGTGTGTGTGTGTGTGTGTGTGTGTGTGTGTGTGTGTGTGTGTGTGTGTGTGTGTGTGTGTGTGTGTGTGTGTGTGTGTGTGTGTGTGTGTGTGTGTGTGTGTGTGTGTGTGTGTGTGTGTGCGCTTGCATCCGTGCCTATATGCATGCATGAAATACTGATAGACAAGTGTAAAGAGGTGTGACGGCTTACTGTAGTGATTGTTGACCGTGATTCATGACTCTAGATACACTCCGTAAACACAGTGTAGATAACATATTACAGTACAGTAGATATCGAGGCTCTTGGCTCGTGCAGTAGCTAGACAGCGCAAAGATGTTTACCAAAGTTCAGGATCGATCTTACCCATTCGGTAAGCTAAACAAAATCCACTGAAGAGTACAAGTAATTAGTGTTCTTGCTTCAGTGAGACTCTGCATATATATTTATTTATTACCAACTAAAATCCAGTTTATAAGATATACTAATAACTTCTACTTAAAGATATATATCTAAATATCTGTCTCTGTGTGTTTGTGTGTCTCCCAGCTGGAGTTGGAGAAGCAGAAGGGAGAGAGCCTAGGTGTGGTGATAGTGGAGTCTGGCTGGGGCTCCATCCTGCCTACGGTGATCCTAGCTAACATGTTGAACAGCGGCCCGGCTGCCCGCTCTGGGAAACTCAGCGTCGGCGACCAGATCATGTCCATTAACAACACCAGCCTGGTGGGCCTGCCGTTAGCGACCTGCCAGAGCATCATCAAGGTCTGGAGCGCACAGTCCACTCAGGCAGCGTCTATGTTATTCAACAGATGCTCTTTTATCAGTCATGAAGGAAAGGAGATGTGGAGTAGAGGAAAGGAAGACATTTTAGAGTATTGAGATTGAGACAAAGTCATTCTAGGAAGCCATTCTAGCGTTGAGATTGAGACACAGCCATTCTAGGAAGCCATTCTAGTGTTGAGATTGAGACACAGCCATTCTAGTGTTGAGATTGAGACACAGCCATTCTAGGAAGCCATTCTAGCGTTGAGATTGAAACACAGCCATTCTCGGAAGCCATTCTAGTGTTGAGATTGAGACACAGCCATTCTAGGAAGCCATTCGAGTGTTGAGATTGAGACACAGCCATTCTAGCATTGAGATTGAGACACAGCCATTCTAGGAAGCCATTCTAGTGTTGAGATTGAGACACAGAAATTCTAGGAAGCCATTCTAGTGTTGAGATTGAGACACAGCCATTCTAGGAAGCCATTCTATCGTTGAGATTGAGACACAGCCATTCTAGGAAGCCATTCTAGTGTTGAGATTGAGACACAGCCATTCTTGTGTTGAGATTGAGACACAGCCATTCTAGGAAGCCATTCTAGTGCTGAGATTGAGACACAGCCATTCTAGGAAGCCATTCTAGTGCTGAGATTGAGACACAGCCATTCTAGGAAGCCATTCTAGTGCTGAGATTGAGACACAGCCATTCTAGTGTTGAGATTGAGACACAGACATTCTAGGAAGCCATTCTAGTGTTGAGATTGAGACACAGCCATTCTAGTGTTGAGATTGAGACACAGCCATTCTAGGAAGCCATTCTAGTGTTGAGATTGAGACACAGCCATTCTAGTGTTAAGACAGGTGTCATTTATCGTGTTCCGGTTGTCCTGCCAGGGTCTGAAGAGCCAGGTTCAGGTGAAGCTGAGCATTGTGAGTTGTCCTCCTGTCACCACCGTCCTCATCAAGAGACCTGACCTCAAGTTCCAGCTGGGCTTCAGTGTTCAGAACGGCATCGTGAGTAGGATTATGATACCGTTATAATGCATTATAAGACTTGTCGTAACCACGTATAACCTCTCTCATAATGATCCTGATAACAGCCATTTGGATTCAGAAATTAGTTTTCTTTCTCTCTCCTCAGATCTGCAGTCTGATGCGTGGAGGTATCGCGGAGCGAGGAGGGGTGCGAGTCGGCCACAGGATCATTGAGATCAATGGGCAGAGTGTGGTTGCCATGCCGCATGAGAAGATAGTACAGACCCTGTCTGTATCAGTGGGAGAGGTGAGCATCAGATTCCAGTTAGGTAACTGCCAACATAAACGCCCTCATTTTATATCCTATCAGAGTCCGAAACAGATGAATCAGAAGATTTTATACAAATACAAGTGTGTCTTCACAATTAGCACTGATATGTCCTCTTCTCTTCTCCTCCTCATCCTCCTCCTCTCCCCCTCCTCCTCATCCTCTCTCCCTCCTCCTCATCCTCCTGTCCTCCCTCTCCTCCTCCTCCTCTCCTCCCCTACCTCTCCTCCTCATCCTCCTCCGCTCCCCCTCCTCCTCATCCTCTCTCCCTCCTCCTCATCCTCCTGTCCTCCCTCTCCTCCTCCTCCTCTTCTCCCCTACCTCTCCTCCTCATCCTCCTCCTCTCCCCTCCTCCTCATCCTCCTCCTCTCCCCCTCCTCCTCATCCTCCTCTCCCCCTCCTCCTCATCCTCCTGTCCTCCCTCTCCTCCCCTACCTCTCCTCCTCCTCCTCCTCCTCCTCTCTCCCACATCCTACTTCTCCTCCTCTCCTCCCTCTCCTCCTCCTCCTATCCTCCCCTACCTCTCCCCCTCCTCCTCATCCTCCTCCTCTCTCCCACCTCCTCCTCCTCCTCTCCTCTCCTTCTCTCCTCCTCTCCTCCCTCTCCTACTTCTCCTCCTCTCCTCCCTCTCCTCCTCCCTCTCCTCCTCCTCCTCCTACCTCTCCTGTGTCCCCTCCTCCTCCTCTCCTCTCCTTCTCTCCTCCTCTCCTCCCTCTCCTACTTCTCCTCCTCTCCCCTCCTCCTCCTCCTCCTCCTCCTCCTCCTCTCCTACCTCTCCTGTGTCCCCTCCTCCTCCTCTCCTCTCCTTCTCTCCTCCTCTCCTCCCTCTTTTCCTTCTCTTCTCCTCCCTCTCCTCCTTCTTCTCATCCTCCCCCTCCTCTCCTCCTCCCCATCTTCATCCTCTCCAAACTGTCCTCCTCTTCCTCTCCTACCTCTCATCCTTCTCCCCTTTCTCCTCCTTCTCCTCCTCTTCCTCCTTTCCCCCTCCTCCTCTCCTCTCTGTCAGATCAACATGAAGACCATGCCTGCAGTGATGTTCAGACTGTTAACAGGGCAGGAGATTCCCGTCTACATTTAGTCTCTCCACGTCAGAGTCCTAAATGACACCCTATTCCCTATGTAGTGCACTACTTTTGACCAGGACCGATAGGGTTCTGGTCAAAAGTAGTGCACAATGTAGGGAATAGGGTGCAATTTGGTGACGCACACCTTACCTGCATCTCTTTCTGTGTACTCGCTCACTGCTTCTGCATGTCTAGGAGAAGTTGAACAGACAGGGTGATTGACAGGCAGTGGAGCCATGTCCTCCGATTTACAGTGACACCAGCCTCCACTGGTGCAGGGTGATACATTAGCAAAGTGTATCTTTCTATCGTGTTATTTTCCTGTTACTCTACTGACAGTTATTACCACAGCACCATTCCCAACTTAAATAAGGCTTCTTTCCAAATTCATTGATGAGCTACACGGTCATAATGGGTTGAAATGTACATAACATAAGCTGTTCGTGGTGTGTGTGTGTGTGTGTGTGTGTGTGTGTGTGTGTGTGTGTGTGCGTGCGTGCGTGCGTGCGTGCGTGCGCGTGCGTGTGCGTGTGTTGTACATGCAAGGTCTTTATCGTTTTCTTACGACGAGAGATTACAAACACGGCACATTTTATTTTCAATTTATTCCTTTATTTATTTTTATTTTTATTTTATAACATGCAAGGTTGAGAGACGTAGTCGTCCTGTAAATAGTTTGTTTTATAGGAGGACTGCTGAAACTGTAACTTGGTCTGTTCATTGTAAACTGGGTGGTTTGAGACCTGAATGCTGATTGTCTCTGATATCAGACCGTATACCATGGGTATAACATCTTAACCAATACAGCATTGGACAAGGCTATTCTTTAATAGCAGGGCTGTTGTAGCCTGGTCTGTCGTTGGAGCGCCTCTCTGGCCAATGCATGACCACTACTTTAGGAGTTGGCAAGACAGCACAAACAGATCTGGAACCAGGCTAGGGGGTATTGAGCTACAGTCTATTCCCTATATGGTACTCTACTGTTGATCAAAACCCATATGGCTCCGGTCTGAAGTAGTGCACTATGTAGGGAATAGGGTTCGATAGGGCTCTGGTCTGAAGTAGTGCACTATATAGGGAATAGGGTTCTATAGGGCCCTGGTCTAAAGTAGTGCACTATATAGGGAATAGGGTTCTATAGGGGCTCTGGTCTAAAGTAGTGCACTATATAGGGAATAGGGTTCTATAGGGCCCTGGTCTAAAGTAGTGCACTATATAGGGAATAAGGTTCTGCAGGGCTCTGATCAAACATAGGGAATCAAATGTAGGGAATAGGGTGCCATTTGGTACGCATGCTACAGTTGAAGTCAGAAGTTTACATACCCCTTAGCCAAATACATTTAAACTCAGTTTTTCACAAATCCTGACATTTAATCCTAGTAAAAATTCCCTGTTTTAGGTCAGTTAGGATCACCACTTTATTTTAAGAATGTGAAATGTCAGAATAATAGTAGAGAGAATTATTTCTTTCAGCTTTTATTTCTTTCATCACATTCCCAGTGGGTCAGAAGTTTACATACACTCAATTAGTATTTGTTAGCGTTGCCTTTAAATTGTTTAACTTGGGTCAAATGTTTCGGGTAGCCTTCCACAAGCTTCCCACAATAAGTTGGGTGAATTTTGGCCCATTCCTCCTGACAGAGCTGGTGTAACTGAATCAGGTTTGCAGGCCTTGCTCGCAAATTTTTTTTTTCTTCTTCCTGACTGATGTCTTGAGATGTTGCTTCAATATATCCACATAATTTTCCTCCCTCATGATGCCATCTATTTTGTGAAGTGCACCAGTCCCTCCTGCAGCAAAGCACCCCCACAACATGATGCTGCCACCCCCGTGCTTCACGGTTGGGATGGTGTTCTTCGGCTTGCAAGCCTCCCCTTTTTCCTCCAAACATAACGATGGTCATTATGGCCAAACAGTTCTAGTTTTGTTTCATCAGATCAGAGGACATTTCTCCAAAAAGTACGATCTTTGTCCCCATGTACAGTTGCAAACCGTAGTCTGGCTTTTTTATGGCGGTTTTGGAGCAGTGGCTTCTTCCTTGCTGAGCAGCCTTTCAGGTTATGTCGATATAGGACTCGTTTTACTGTGGATATAGATACTTTTGTACCTGTTTCCTCCAGCATCTTCACAAGGTCTTTTGCTGTTGTTCAGGGATTGATTTGCACTTTTCGCACCAAAGTACGTTCATCTCTAGGAGACAGAACGCGTCTCCTTCCTGAGTGGTATGACAGCTGCGTGGTACCATGGTGTTTATACTTGCGTACTATTGTTTGTACAGATGAATGTGGTACATTCAGGCATTCGGAAATTGCTCCCAAGGATGAACCAGACTTGTGGAGGTCTCCAATTTTTTTTCTGAGGTCTTGCTGATTTATTTTGATTTCCCCATGATGTCAAGCAAAGAGGCACTGAGTTTGAAGGTAGGCCTTGAAATACATCCACAGGTACACCTCCAATTGAGTCAAATTATGTCAATTAGCCTATCAGAAGCCTCTAAAGCCATGATGTCATTTTCTGGAATTTTCCAATCTATTTAAAGGCACAGTCAACTTAGTGTATGTAAACATCTGACCCCCTGGAATTGTGATACGGTGAATTATAAGTGAAATAATCTGTCTGTAAACAATTGTTAGAAAAATGACTTGTGTCATGCACAAAGTAGATGTCTTAACCGACTTGCCAAAACTATAGTTTGTTAAAAATAAATTTGTGGAGTGGTTGAAAAACGAGGTTTAATGACTCCAACCTAAGTGTATGTAAACTTCCGACTTCGACTGTATGTGTTGAAGCAGTCCTTGGCGCTCTATTTTGGCTCGGGGGTATCAATGGGGTGAATATAATACTACGGTAATGGTATATAATATTACAGTAATGGTATATAATATTACGGTAATGGTATATAATATTACAGTAATGGTATATAATACTACGGTAATGGTATATAATACTACAGTAATGGTATATAATACTACGGTAATGGTATATAATACTACGGTAATGGTATATATATATATTACGGTAATGGTATATAATATTACAGTAATGGTATATATATATTACGGTAATGGTATATAATATTACGGTAATGGTATATAATATTACAGTAATGGTATATAATACTACAGTAATGGTATATAATACTACGGTAATGGTATATAATACTACAGTAATGGTATATAATACTATGGTAATGGTATATAATATTACAGTAATGGTATATAATACTACGGTAATGGTATATAATACTACGGTAATGGTATATATATATATTACGGTAATGGTATATAATATTACAGTAATGGTATATAATACTACGGTAATGGTATATAATACTACAGTAATGGTATATAATACTACAGTAATGGTATATAATACTACAGTAATGGTATATAATACTACGGTAATGGTATATAATACTACGGTAATGGTATATAATACTATGGTAATGGTATATAATATTACAGTAATGGTATATATATATTACGGTAATGGTATATAATATTACAGTAATGGTATATAATACTACGGTAATGGTATATAATAGTACGGTAATGGTATATATATATATTACGGTAATGGTATATAATATTACAGTAATGGTATATAATATTACGGTAATGGTATATAATATTACGGTAATGGTATATAATACTACGGTAATGGTATATAATACTACGGCAATGGTATATATATATTACGGTAATGGAATATAATATTACAGTAATGGTATATAATATTACGGTAATGGTATATAATATTACGGTAATGGTATATAATATTACGGTAATGGTATATAATATTACAGTAATGGTATATAATACTATGGTAATGGTATATAATACTATGGTAATGGTATATAATATTACGGTAATGGTATATAATACTATGGTAATGGTATATAATATTACGGTAATGGTATATAATGTTACGGTAATGGTATATAATATTACGGTAATGGTGAAGGCCAAAGATATTACTGAAACGTGGGTTCTTCTTTACACATATATTTAGGTGACTGATTACCTTAAACATCAGGTCTGCCGTCCCAAACCGAACCCTATTCCTTTTTACAGTGCACTACTTTTTAACCAGGGCCGTTGCAACAGTGCTCTGGTCAAAAGGAGTGGACTATAAAGGGTGTAGGGTGCCATTGGTGAGGCAGACCAGGTACAACGAGAATGTATTAACTTGTATATTACTGTACGAATGTATTGTGAGATACTGAGAATACACTGTGATCGATGAAACCAGTGACAAGGCTAATTATTGCTTACCAAATGTGTTTTAAATAAAATTACATTTATTACATGCAATGATGAAAATGAAAGTAAAATACTTTAAAAAAAATAAAAACTCAAATTTTGTACCCCAAAATGTCGCACCTGTTCCCTAGTGCACGTTTGACCAAGAGCCATAGGGGTCCTGGTCTAAAGTAGTGCACTATGTAGGGAATAGGGTTCTATAGGGCTCTGGTCTAAAGTAGTGCACTATGTAGGGAATAGGGTTCTATAGGGCTCTGGTCTAAAGTAGTGCACTATATAGGGAATAGGGTTCTATAGGGTGCTGGTCTAAAGTAGTGCACTATATAGGGAATAAGGTTCAATAGGGCTCTGGTCTAAAGTAGTGCACTATATAGGGAATAGGGTTCTATAGGGTGCTGGTCTAAAGTAGTGCACTATATAGGGAATAGGGTGCCATTTGGTTATTACACAAGAAGCACATCGTCAATTACTTGAATACCTGACTCAATTATCTCCAGTAACAAACAAAAAAAGTGTGTGAATCTCGCAAAAAACTTTTTAATACATTTTCGTACACTATTTCAACATGACATGTAATACAACACATCTAATAATAACAATTATGGCATTGACAGAGTAGAACACATTTTATACACATTATTTACAGTACAGTACAAGAGGCCTGTGTAAAAGGAGGTCACTGTGCTAGTCTAGCAGTACCATTTCCTCCCTCGTCGCCTCACAGCCAGACTGGAACCCAGGACACATCCGTTTGTTGGGGACTCGACAGAGGCTAATGTCTCGCACGTGACTGCCCTCCTTGACAACGTTTTAACCAACTACGCTGTTCGAAAAGCTAGGGATTCAATAGTTCGGTAGAGACCTTTCAAGCTGGGGAATGAGGTTATGAATCTGACTTCGTTACATTGCGACCAGCCTTAGAGGGAGTTGCCAACAACCGGATGTATCCGGTTTTCAGGGATACACTTTTCCGCTGAAAAGCGGATGTGGGAACTCCGTCTCAGGCGTGTTTTAACGCCTGCCACGTTGGGTTACATTGCGATTGACAGCTCCTGGAGGGATGGTTGGTGGCTGTCTTTCTGAATTTCATCCTGGAACACATAAGAAGAAGAAAATAACATTATTTACGGTTAAATCAATACTATTTACCTATTACTACAGATGTAGGATCTTAATTTGATGACCCTGTTCTGTATTTGAGGTTTAAATAAGCTTCTAAAGTTTGCAATATCCACTTAGAAATTTCAGACTTGATTTTGGCTAGGAAAATGCCCATTAATTATAATCCAAATAAAAATGCACATTTCTTGTTGCTACAGGATTATTTTCCTGCTGAAGCAAACTGGCTCAAATTAAAATCCTACATCTGTAGCGCTACAGTAGTGATGGTGATTGTTAGAAGGCAACTAAACGAAGCCCTGGACCAGAGCTAGACTTGCATCTACTTATTAAACTGGAAGACTTACCGTAGGAAGTACTAAAGTTGTCAAAGGTGTGGTGGTTACGCTTGCCAGGAAGTTGGAGTTCAGGTATCCCTGTCCAAAATGAATATCTTCATCTTCGTCGTTGTCCACCTCGACACTGAAGGCCTCTCGTATCTTCTCAGGGATCAGACAGTCCAGCAGAACCACCAGGACTCCGATGACCAGACACAGGACACCTGGAAAACAAGATGGACGCCTTTTTTTTTTAACAAAATGCCCTTTCATGTTGTCATTAGTGTGGATAACTTGACTCTTTCTCAATTAATCTTTCCTTGATTCCTAGAGTCCTTTCTCCTAACCTCATAACCACTTGAGATGGAGGCTAGGAGAGAGGACACAAGGAATTGAGCAAAGTTTAAATTGAGGAAAGAGCCTTGAGCTTTGGTAAACCTTTCCTTACCTGTGGCCAGAGCCAGCCAGAAAGAACCGCTGTACTCTGTCTGGAAGGCTCCAGAGGTGCCTATGGTGAACAGACAGGTAGGCAGATTCCTGATGGTGGAGAAAGAGGCCATGGAGAAGAAGATGAAGGCAGCAGTGGCCACCATCATGTAGCCGGCGTACAGGATGACAGGCATGGAGAATAGCACGTTGGCTACCATCCAGCAGCAGAACGCTGTCCTGGGGAAGGGGAGACAGCGCTTGTTTTACATTTGACAGTGTGTGTATGTACAGTCAGACGATTTTCAATGGTTTTGGATGCCGCTTCAGTAACCCCTACGTCTTACTTTAACCTCACCCCCCCCAAAACATTAACCCTGAACATACACCTAACTTAAACCTTACCCCCCCCCCCAAAACATTAACCCTGAACACCTAACTTAAACCTTACCATAACTTTGATCTCCATCTCTATAATGCCCATAATGGCGCCGGAGGGAATGGCTTCCTTTTTTACGGGGCTCCTAAACAATTGTGCAATTTTTTTGCTCGTATTGTTTGTATCTTATTTTGTACATAATATTTCTGCCACCGTCTCTTATGACCGAAAATAACTTCTGGATATCAGGACAGAGATTACTCACCTCGAACTGGACAAATAATTTTTGGGGATTTAATTTGATTTGATGCTTAACATTAACCTTCGGATCTGGTGGTGGAATATCCACTACTGTTATGTGTTTAGATCTAGTCAGCTTACCAGAGAGTGGCCGAGGCATAGCGCCCAGAGTATCTATACTGGTAGATGAGGCCACATGGGTTGTTGAGGGTAAACTTCTCAGCGATATAGAGGATGGGGTTAGGTAGACCTCTCTCTAGGGCATCCTCGTACTCCTCATCGATGGTGTCTTTCCACTCAAACATCTCGTTGTAGTTGATGGTCTCGTTCAGTTGATTCACAGGATTCCCTGGAGGGATAGAGACCATAGAGGACAATGGGAGGTTATAATCCATGCACTTACAACACACATGACAAGTTATGTGTCACAATCCCAGACCTAGAGCTACAGCACTGGTAACCTGGTGGGAGGCCACCTGTCTGTCACTGGTAACCTGGTGGGAGGTAACCTGTCTGTCACTGGTAACCTGGTGGGAGGCCACCTGTCTGTCACTGGTAACCTGGTGGGAGGCCACCTGTCTGTCACTGGTAACCTGGTGGGAGGCCACCTGTCTGTCACTGGTAACCTGGTGGGAGGTGACCTGTCTGTCACTGGTAACCTGGTGGGAGGTAACCTGGTGGGAGGTAACCTGGTGGGAGGCCACCTGTCTGTCACTGGTAACCTGGTGGGAGGTAACCTGTCTGTCACTGGTAACCTGGTGGGAGGTCACCTGTCTGTCACTGGTAACCTGCTATTCTATCTATTGTCTTTTCCTGCATGGGACTCCAAGAGCTAAGGAGCGTTATCCAAGGAGAGAGGCCAGCGGAACACAGGTGCTTGGGTATTACGCAAGAGACAGAGGCTATCAGTTAGAAGTTTATTATACATAGGCCATCATTCATTAGCTAAATATAAGACTAAACCTGCATTGAATTTATTACCTGAAAGAAATAGGCTAGGACATCTATTGATAGGACTATATATCACTCTAGAACAGGATTATCTATTTTGGATACATCTATTTTGGATACAGGATTAACTATTTTGGATACAGGATTAACTATTTTGGATACAGGATTATCTATTTTGGATACAGGATTAACTATTTTGGATACAGGATTATCTATTTTGGATACAGGATTATCTATTTTGGATACAGGATTAACTATTTTGGATACAGGATTATCTATTTTGGATACAGGATTATCTATTTTGGATACAGGATTATCTATTTTGGATACAGGATTATCTATTTTGGATACAGGATTATCTATTTTGGATACAGGATTATCTATTTTGGATACAATTTAAATGGACTTGATGGAGAGAGAGAAAGACTGCTAGCTCCTGTATTGATTTAAAGAAACGATATATGAGTGTTTTAAAACTTTGCAGCTGGAATTTAAAAACAAATAATCTTTACAATAAAAAAAGAAATAAAGTGACCCCTTTGAAATCCAGATAGAGACGTGTCAATTAGACAGCGCATTAGGTATTTTATATTAGCAAATGTAGGTCCACCTGTCGCAATAAAATAAAACAGTTACCATGATGAGATGACGGATCTACATGCTGAGACGGGCTGTCGGTTTCCACGCTGAGCGTTGATCGTGCAGTGGCCAGAGAGAAGGCCGTATTGAATCCAGATATAAAACATCACATATCATTTAACAGTTTCCATTACGCGTCATGTTTATATAAATCATGTATTCAAATATTTTATTATAATTTACCGGTTTCTCTCTGTTATTTATCCCGGGAAAAGGGAGTGGTTTTGGCAGGTTCCCTCCATTCAACCCTAGCGTATATATATATATATATTGCGTCTCCATTGGTCCACTAGTTTTCGAGTGATGGTTCGTCTTAAGAAGAGTCGAGGCTGTAAATCGCTGCCAAAAGGTGCTTCGACAAAGTACTGAGTAAAAGGTCTGAATACTTTATGTAAATGTGATATTTCTGTTTATTTCTCTTTATATATTTGCTAAAATTTCGAAAAACGAGTTTTTGCTTTGTCATTATGGGGTATTGTGCGTAGATTAATGAGGAAAAAAATATTTGTATCATTTTTTTTTTAGTAAGGCTGTAACGTAACAAAATGTGGAAAAAAGGTCAAAGGGTCTGAATACTTTCCGAATGCGCTGCATAAGTACTCTGTATTAGTATATTTATGGTCATTCTGGTGTCTGAATTAGCAGTACAGTATTTACGGGGGCATTCATACTTGCTGAGCAGAGCAGAGCTGTTGTGAAGGAAGTTGTCAAAGAAGTGAATGTGTTTATACAGGAAGTACCGCCCCCACCCACCTACCAACCAATCATGTCAATGCGGAGCTATATAGAGCTATAGGTAGCCCGCACGGCGATGTGGAGGCCTATAAATTGGTCATGTTTATTTGAATGTACATTCTGGGTCAGTTTAGCTTCCCCCTAGCCTTTTGGACGCACTGCCTGTGGTTTACGGGGCTCACCTCTTAAAGTTATGTTGATGCCGTACAATCCAACATGCAGTCCCACCTCAGCGTTCACCTCCTCACTGCTGAAGGACTTGTAGGTAGCGTTGGTAGTGGTTTGGGCCTCAGCCCAGTCACTGGTGAAATTCAGTGCTGCGATTGAGATTGAGATTGGGATTGAGATTGAGATTGGGATTGAGATTGAGATTGAGATTGGGATTGAGATTGGGATTGAGATTGGGATTGGGTGTCATACTAAAAACAACAACGATACAATGAACTACTTTATAGCAGTTGATTCAGCATTTCTTTTGATGTGTGTTTCCTGTGAAATAATTGACACCCTGTCGACCAATCGGAATCGAGTAGCCTAATCAACAATCCTGCGGGTATAAAATAAATATAAATATGCAGAGAGTTCAAAAATTCTTGTATAGTGTTGTAAAAGATGTGACGTGAAAACTAAAAGAAATGTCCAGGTAGGTACGGTACTTACCTACAATTACTACACCTATGAAGAAACTGATGATGAGTCTGAACATCCAGAACAGTCTCTAGAAGAGAGGGTTTGAGGACACAAGTCAGGATCACGAAACATGTACCTACTTTCACTGACTGACAGCTATAATACATTGTTGTTATTGTTTTATTAATCCATTTGATTTTAATCACATTCCAAGGGGAAATAATCAGTTTAAGTCAATATGTATCTACATTGAGCAATTTATATTATCTAATCGTAGGCCACAGTAGGTATTACGGAGTCAGATTTGTGCCAACAGAAATGGAATATGAAGATCAATCGAGTCTGAAGATTCAATATTCTGTTGGTATTAATTTGAACCAGTTGGTTCTACTCACCGACTTGCCTCTGATACCTGGCAGAATAAGAAGGAAGCTGAATGTGAAGACCAGGAAGACCAGGATAATAGTGAGGAGGTGGGTGCTGAAGATAAAGGAGGTTCTCGGTAGGGGGTAGAACGGGTAAATGTTATCGTAGAAGGTCATCTTTCCTCAGGATCTCCGGGGCTGAGAGCAGACAGCGTGACCAGAAAGAGACAGTGTTAGTGTGTTAAGAGCACGGTGTCTCAATTACTGTGTAAAGATCCAGAGATAGGAGATACATTGGGCCATCAGTTCAACACTGTATAGTAGAGGATAATGTACACTGGGGGAATTGGGAGTATTATTTTGCTATTGACTCGTTCATAGCCATCTGGAAAAGCCCGCGGAGCTTGTGAAATATGAACACGAGACTCACATCCTTTTAAAAATATATATTGCTATTATTTTCTCTGTATATCATGAAATAAGATAGTCCCAAATGAACATCCTATGCCTGCTCCCTACTAGGCGTAGCTCATAGAAGGGCACAACAGGTACAACTTTTAGGTCCTGCATAGAGCACATTTTACGTGGGATTTAGAGTTACCACCCGCTGGTCCAACCGGCCCCAGGATCTTAAGCACAACAAACAAATTGAATTCGAAACATATCATACGAATATGATGACGTAGTACACAATTTGATGACCTAGTACACAAACAAAAAATTCCTGAAAGGGCCCAGGGCTGGGTCTTTTTTACAAAAACGGCTGTAGAGTCCGAATTGTTTGAGATACAAACTATTAAAAGCTATCTATGAAAAGCTGAGACTCTCACGGACACTCGCAAGCTACATAAGAGTTGTTAGATGGTAAGGGGTTCTTCTACATAGACCATAGTAAATCCCAGGACATAGTGTCTATAATACTGTAAGGGGTTCTTCTACACAGTAAATCCCAGGACATAGTGTCTATAATACTGTAAGGGGTTCTTCTACATAGACCATAGGAAATCCCAGGACATAGTGTCTATAATACTGTAAGGGTTCTTCTACATAGATCATAGTAAATCCCAGGACATAGTGTCTATAATACTGTAAGGGGTTCTTCTACATAGACCATAGTAAATCCCAGGTCATAGTGTCTATAATACTGTAAGGGGTTCTTCTACATAGTAAATCCCAGGACATGGTGTCTATAATACTGTAAGGGGTTCTTCTACATAGTAAATCCCAGGTCATAGTGTCTATAATACTGTAAGGGGTTCTTCTACATAGACCATAGTAAATCCCAGGACATAGTGTCTATAATACTGTAAGGGGTTCTTCTATATAGACCATAGTAAATCCCAGGACATAGTGTCTATAATACTGTAAGGGGTTCTTCTACATAGACCATAGTAAATCCCAGGTCATAGTGTCTATAATACTGTAAGGGGTTCTTCTACATAGTAAATCCCAGGACATGGTGTCTATAATACTGTAATAAGCTCACATAGTTGCTGTCACAAACTCCAAACGCCACACGATCGTCACTGACTAGTTGGATATTCATTTCCCACTGAGCAAACCATTTCTGTACTTATTACAGCATTCATATACATTTTTATCAAGTTATTGTTTTGGTGGACCTTATTTTTTATTGCCATTTGTCAGTAAAACTCATGAATGCAACAGTTTAATATCCAATAGTTTTGTGTTCTACTTGTAGCCCTGGTTGTCCTTTAAAGAACATGGTAAAACACTTCATTGTGAGGCTCAATATAAAGGCTGGACATGCAGATAAATGAAAGTCAGATAAATGAAAAGCAGTTTTTTGTTTTTGCTGTTGTCTCAGGATGTATACTATATATTATATCACTTAAAGAAAGTATTTTATTTCTGAATCAAGACAAAATAATTTTTACTTGAACATACTCTCATTTGGTAGACCAATTTTGTGGGGGTTTTCCTACAAAGTGCTTTAAGAAACCACTCTGTTGAGACTAAGAGCATATTCAAACTAAACAGAGTACGGGTACAGTAAGCGGATACTCAGGTTTAGCCTCTCTGGCATACTATCACCGCCAAAAGAAACATATCAAAGTAGACCACGCAAGTTTGTAAAAAGCAACAAACACATAACAAAGAAAAACACACAAACAAAGAAACATCGAACTCCATCTACCTCTGAACCATCATAATAAATACATCACTATGCTATTCTCATGTCATGCATAATAAGTATGCTTAAAATAATATCAAATAAAATAATAAAATAAATTTATTTAAAAAAAAAATAATGCTCACCTGAAAGTGCAAAAAAAAGTAGACCAGCAGGTCAAGACAAGAGGCAGAAAGATGGGAAAAACCGAATGTAGTAACACACAAAGGCGAGAGACTTATTTTATACCAGCCACTTCTTTTGTGTATCTTTCGGCTTGCATTGATTGGTATATTTTTTTTTGGAACAGAGGTGTGTGAACCGGTGACGATTATTCCTACAAGGAAACTCATGTGTCAGTGAGAACTTAGAAGAGAACTTATGAGAACTTAGGTCTTAGACACACTGTTTGGCTGTTCTTCTCTGGAGCGCTATTTCGCTCACCTGGATTTTGTCGTAACTCCGGCTTCTTCAGTGCGCATGACATTTCATTCTCAAAATTGGGTAAGTTTACAGTTTAAAAAAATTAATAATTAATTATTTAACATTTCCTGTTTAAAACCTTTCTTTAGTGTTGTTTCTTCCATACAACGTACAACTTCTCTATATGTGTCAGTCACAATTTAATTATAGCAGTTATTAAAGCACTGCTAATCACATATATTTAACGCATTACGAAACGAATTAGGCTATATCGCAATTTTTCTTTCCACGATGGGTTCCTACCTTGCACTTTCCACACCGGTAGACTGCACCTCGACAACTCTTGACCGTCTTGGAGTGGGTCTCTACGTGCTGAGCGGAATCTCTCGCATCGATGGATTTGCGTAAACAGATGTGGACAGTGTTAGCGGTACTTTCTCTTATCGTTCAACGTAAGTAGCCTTGTAACTAGTCATTTCGTGTTATTTACGTACGACTAGTAAAACACACGAAAAAATGCATAACCTTTGATAAATAACTATTATACAAGTCCTGCATTTTAAGTATCACTCTGAAAGGACCGTCAATCTATACATTTAACGTGTGCAGATTCTCAGGCCAAAGTCCCCTGGGAAGTCCAACGATATGACGGCTGGTATAACAATTTAGCCTATCACAGTCGAGGTGCTGTTGGTAAGTTTTTAATCACAAAATCTTAACCACTAACTTACAATATTAAATATTTGAAATATTAATATTTAAAGATATACGATGCGTTTATATGCAGGTTCCCGCCTGGTCCGCCTCCTGCCGGCGCGCTACTCTGACGGGGTTCTCCAGCCTCTCCAAGAGCCACAGCTCCCCAACCCGCGCAGGGTCAGCGATGTGACGGCCAGTGGCCCCTCGGGCCTGCCCTCTGCACACAACCAGACTGTACTCTCTGTGTTCTTCGGTAAATCGACACCTGGGAACATCATCCGTAATGTTTATGATTCATTCCCGACTCATTCAGGAGATATTGTTTCGGGTCTACTTTGTGAAATTAAATGTCTGGAGGTTGTCATAGTAACAAAATGAGTGACCAGTTAAACACCTGGCAACTTCGTCAAAAAGGATTGGAAAGTTTTTTTGTTGTTGAATAGATTGACAATAGCAGCGACCCAAACTCAAGTCCCTGTATTTATCCTCCGTCTGTCCAGGGTACCACGTAGCATTTGAGATCCAGGACTCTCGTCCTCCAGGCTGTCCTCCAGAATTCATGCACATCCGTGTCCCAGAGGGAGACCCAGTCTTTGACCCCAACCGTACCGGCCGGGTCCTACTGCCATTCCAGAGGGGGCCCTGGGAAAAACACTCCAGCCAGAGCCCCAATAACCCCCGCACACAGGTAATAACCCCCGCACACAGGTAATAACCCCCCGCACACAGGTAATAACCCCCGCACACAGGTAATAACCCCTTGCACACAGGTAATAACCCCCGCACACAGGTAATAACCCCCGCACACAGGTAATAACCCCCGCACACAGGTAATAACCCCTTTCACACAGGTAATAACCCCCGCACACAGGTAATAACCCCCCGCACACAGGTAATAACCCTCGCACACAGGTAATAACCCCTTTCACACGGGTAATACCCCTTGCACACTAGTAATAACCCCACACACAGGTAATAACCCTCTCACACAGGTTACCCTTGCACACAGGCAATAATCCTTGCACACAGGTAATAACTCTTGCACACAGGTAATAACTCTCAGATACAGGTAATAACCCTTGCACACATGAAATAACCCTCGCACACAGGTAATAATCCCCGCACACAGGTAATAACCTTTGCACACAGGTAATAACCCCCGCACACAGGTAATAACCCCCCCCCCGCACACAGGTAATTAGACTGCCCGTCAGATAAACCCATAGCCTATATTCTTTATAAGACTGCCCATCAGATAAACCCATAGCCTATATTCTTTATAAGACTGCCCGTCAGATAAACCCATAGCCTATATTCTTTATAAGACTGCCCGTCAGATAAACCCATAGCCTATATTCTTTATAAGACTGCCCATCAGATAAACCCATAGCCTAAATTCTTTATAAGACTGCCCATCAGATAAACCCATAGCCTATATTCTTTATAAGACTGCCCATCAGATAAACCCATAGCCTATATTCTTTATAAGACTGCCCGTCAGATAAACCCATAGCCTATATTCTTTATAAGACTGCCCGTCAGATAAACCCATAGCCTATATTCTTTATAAGACTGCCCGTCAGATAAACCCATAGCCTATATTCTTTATAAGACTGCCCGTCAGATAAACCCATAGGCTAGAAGCCCACAGCTCACTGTCCCAAGTGTTTCACCCCAAATAAAAAACTGTATTATGTTCTATCTGTAGATGTGCTATGTCATGTCATGTCATGTTATGTCATGTTATGTTATTTCATGTTATGTTATGTCATGTCCTGTTATGTCATGTTGTGTCAGGTCATGTCATGTTATGTCATGTTATATCAGGTCATGTCATGTCATGTTATGTCATGTCATGTTACATCAGGTCATGTTATGTTATGTCATGTTATGTCTGGTCATGTCATCTTATGTCATGTCATGTCATGTTATGTTACATTTCACTGAACCTATCTGGGGTATGTGACAATAAAACATTATTTTCTGTCTTAAAAAAAAGGCGATGTTACGTTATGTCATGTCACGTTATGTCATGTCACGTTATGTCATGCTATGTACTGTAGGTGAACCTGGTGACAGCGTGGCTGGACGGCAGCTCTATCTACGGCCCGTCTAGTTCCTGGTCTGACGCCCTGAGGAGTTTCTCTGGAGGTCTCCTAGCCTCGGGGGAGCAGTCGGACATGCCCAAACGGAGGGGAGGCAGCAACCTCATGTGGAGTGCTGCTGATCCCTCCACTGGTCAGTATGGACCTGAGGGACTCTACGGTGAGAGATGCTGCTTGTTGTTGTCTTCTTCTTCTTCTTCGTTTTCTTCTTCTTCTCTGGTGACAACAGCGATACTCCTGCATCACTGTCTGTCTCACATAAAACCACACCTTTGACAACAAAATCAGCTATACAAAAGATTGGAATTTATAAAGCTGTGCATTATTCTCTGAGGATTTAGTGGTGAATGACAATGGACTTAGAAAATAAAGCTTGATAATGCCAACCTGATCTGGCTAGACACCTCACTAACGCCCGAAGAATGAAAACAAGGAAGCACCAAAAATATCTGCATGTATTTTGTAATGGATATAAAGATATCAGCAACAGGATATTAGACATCAGCACCTTTAGAGAATATTTCAAATTTTAATATTTTTATTTTAACTAGGTCAAGTCAGTTAAGAACAAATTCTTATTTTACAATGACGGCCTACCGGGGAACAGTGGGGTTAACTGCCTTGTTCAGGTGCTGAACGACAGATTTTTTACTTTGTCAGCTCTGGGATTTGAGCCAGCAACCTTTCGGTTACTAGTCCAACACTCTAACCACTAAACAGGATATAAACTTCCTGCTCCTCACGAGCTGGGTGTGACGCCACGTCACTCCTACATCGGCACCTTTAAGAGATATAAAGATTTAATCTGAAGCTAAGTAATATAAAGATTTAATCAGCACATTTAAGAGATATAACGATATCGTCGGCACCTGTAAAGAAATAGTGAAAATACTTTCGTTTCAGGACAGTTATCACTGCCTATTAACACTAATACCAGGATAAGGGTCACTTCCATTTCCCTTCAGTCAATTGACAGATTTTTTATATTTATTTATTTATTTATTTTATTTCAGCTTTTATTTAACCAGGTAGACTAGTTGAGAACAAGTTCTCATTTATAACTACGACCTGGCCAAGATAAAGCAAAGCAATGCGACACAATCAACATCACAGAGTTACACATGGAATAAAACAAACATACATATATTGACATAATACAATAGAAAACGTCTATATACAATGTGAGCAAATGAGGTGAGATAAGGGAGGTAAAGGCAATAAAATAGGCCATAGTGGCGAAATAATTACAATATAGCAATTAAACACTGGAGTGATAGATGTGCAGAAGACGAGTGTGCAAGTAGAGATACTGGGGATTAGCCGTTGCTATACAGTCGATATAGTGCAGTCCCACAGCCAAACATGCAGTCAGTGAACCCTTCACTTTCTTTGTTCTTCTACCCTCCAGAGTTGGGTAACGGCTGGGGCAACGAGAATGTGTTCACCATGGCCGAGGGAATCCTGTGGTTTCGCTACCACAATTACATCGCCTCCCAGCTGCGTGAGAAACAGCCGTCGTGGTCAGACGAAGACCTGTTTCAAAGCGCCAGGAAAACCGTGGTCGCCACGTTCCAGGTATCAGGAAAAGTCTGCTGTAATCCAACCAACACATTGTGGTCAATTTTTTACTGTAATACAGCATGTCACATGACCAGAAAAGAGAGTCGTTAGTTACATCAGTGCCAGGTGGTTGTGGGTTTCTGGATGAAATGGGATTACCTGAGAGTTAGGTGTCTGCGTCACACCCCCCACCTCGGGTAACCAGCAACTACCAAGGTTATTATCCTCTGTTTTGACAAGCAATGAAAGTTGTATGCAACACTGGTAGTCTATTCACACAGAGAAGTAACTCAAGAGTTTAATAGACTTGATTTAGGTTTTGTTATTTTACAGAATATTGCATTCTATGAATGGCTGCCTGGATTCCTGGGGGAAAAGACAATGTCTCCATACCTTGGTAAGTAAGAAAGAGAGAGGGAGGGAGAGAGAGAGAGAGAGGGGGGGACGGAGAGAGGGAGAGAGAGAGAGAGAGGGGGGCAGAGAGAAGAAGAGAGAGAGGGGGGGAACAGAGAGGAAGAGAGAGAGAGAGGGGGGAAACAGAGAGAGGGAGAGAGAGGGGGGCAGATAGAAGAAGAGAGAGAGGGGGGAACAGAGAGGAAGAGAGAGGGGGGCAGAGAGAGAGAGGCGGGAAACAGAGAGGAAGAGAGAGGGGGGGGGAAACATAAAGAGGGAGAGAGAGAGAGGGGGGAAACAGAGAGAGGGAGAGAGAGGGGGGCAGAGAGAAGAAGAGAGAGAGGGGGGGAACAGAGAGGAAGAGAGAGAGAGGGGGGAAACAGAGAGAGGGAGAGAGAGAGGGGGGCAGAGAGAAGAAGAGAGAGAGGGGGGAAACAGAGAGAGGGAGAGAGAGAGAGGGGCAGAGAGAAGAAGAGAGAGGGTGGGGAACAGAGAGGAAGAGAGAGAGAGGGGGAACAGAGAGAGGGAGAGAGAGGGGGCAATAGAGAAGAAGAGAGAGAGGGGGGAACAGAGAGGAAGAGAGAGAGAGGGGGGAAACAGAGAGAGGGAGAGAGAGAGGGGGAACAGAGAGACGGAGAGAGGGGGGCAGAGAGAGAGAGGCGGGAAACAGAGAGGAAGAGAGAGAGGGGGAACAGAGAGACGGAGAGAGGGGGGCAGAGAGAGAGAGGCGGGAAACAGAGAGGAAGAGAGAGAGGGGGAACAGAGAGACGGAGAGAGGGGGGCAGAGAGAGAGAGGCGGGAAACAGAGAGGAAGAGAGAGAGGGGGGAAACATAAAGAGGGAGAGAGAGAGGGGGCAGACAGAGGGAGAGAGAGAGAGGGGGGACAGAGAGCGGGAGAGCGAGTGGGGCAGAGAGAGAGAGAGAGGGGGGAACAGAGAGAGGGAGAGAGAGAGGGTGGGGGACAGAGAGCGGGAGAGCGAGTGGGGCAGAGAGAGAGAGAGAGGGGGGAACAGAGAGAGGAGAGAGAGAGAGGGGGACAGAGATAGTGTGTGGGAACAGAGAGAGGGAGAGAGAGAGTGTGTGGGAACAGAGAGAGGGAGGGGACAGAGAGGGAGAGAGAGAGGGGGGACAGAGAGAGGGAGAGAGAGAGGGGGGACAGAGAGAGGGAGAGAGAGAGAGGAGGGGAATGCATGATGAGAGGGGAGGGAAGAGGAACGACTGAAGCAAGGTCATGCGCTGGTAATCAGTGGTTAGGTGAGTTGTTCTCTGCGTCATCAGACAAACACACACAGCCTGGTTCTCCACACACACACACACACACACACACACACACACACACACACACACACACACACACACACACACACACACACACACACACACACACACACACACACACACACACACACACACACACACACACACACACACACACACACGGCCAGGTGCTCCACAGTCAGCCAGAATAATAAGGTCAGAGGTCAGTGACAGTCACATTATGTTCCTTTGTTTTCTCTTCATAAATCATATGGAGGTTAGAGGTGTTCCTTTACCTGTGTTATTTCACAATGTTACACGGTACTTCCTTTACCTGTGGGCATACCTTACCTAGGACATATGTTCTGTACGTCCTCTCTTCTCTTCTATAGTAGGTTTACAGGTTTACAGGTATACGCTGGTGTCATCGTCTGCCTTGTCTCCTGCAGGCTACCAGAAGTTTGTGGATCCAGGGATCTCGCCTGAGTTTCAGGCAGCTGCCATACGTTTTGCCTCTACGATGGCCCCTCCTGGTGTCTTCATGAGGTACTGTGGCCTAGCTTCCGCCGGCTGGAGAATACGCTCCTCCTCCGACGACGACAGATTCAGAATCCACTAGCCCGGTAGAACCAGCCTGCTTTCACCTTTCAGTTTAACTTCAGATATCAGGGAAACAGAAAGGTGAACTATCAGGTGATCATGCTGGTTTACACCAGGCTAGAAAACACTTTGGGGCGGCAGGTAGCCTAGTGGTTAGAGTGGAGGGGTGGCAGGTAGCCTAGTGGTTAGAGTGGAGGGGCGGCAGGTAGCCTAGTGGTTAGAGTGGAGGGGCGGCAGGTAGCCTAGTGGTTAGAGTGGAGGGGAGGCAGGTAGCCTAGTGGTTAGAGTGGAGGGGCGGCAGGTAGCCTAGTGGTTAGAGTGGAGGGGAGGCAGGTAGCCTAGTGGTTAGAGTGGAGGGACGGCAGGTAGCCTAGTGGTTAGAGTGGAGGGGCGGCAGGTAGCCTAGTGGTTAGAGTGGAGGGGCGGCAGGTAACCTAGTGGTTAGAGTGGAGGGGCGGCAGGTAGCCTAGTGGTTAGAGTGGAGGGGCGGCAGGTAACCTAGTGGTTAGAGTGGAGGGGCGGCAGGTAGCCTAGTGGTTAGAGTGGAGGGGAGGCAGGTAGCCTAGTGGTTAGAGTGGAGGGGGGGCAGGTAACCTAGTGGTTAGAGTGGAGGGGCGGCAGGTAGCCTAGTGGTTAGAGTGGAGGGGTGGCAGGTAGCCTAGTGGTTAGAGTGGAGGGGTGGCGGGTAGCCTAGTGGTTAGAGTGGAGGGGAGGCAGGTAGCCTAGTGGTTAGAGTGGAGGGGCGGCAGGTAGCCTAGTGGTTAGAGTGGAGGGGAGGCAGGTAGTCTAGTGGTTAGAGTGGAGGGGCGGCAGGTAGCCTAGTGGTTAGAGTGGAGGGGCGGCAGGTAGCCTAGTGGTTAGAGTGGAGGGGCGGCAGGTAGCCTAGTGGTTAGAGTGGAGGGGCGGCAGGTAGCCTAGTGGTTAGAGTGGAGGGGTGGCAGGTAGCCTAGTGGTTAGAGTGGAGGGGAGGCAGGTAGCCTAGTGGTTAGAGTGGAGGGGCGGCAGGTAGCCTAGTGGTTAGAGTGGAGGGGAGGCAGGTAGCCTAGTGGTTAGAGTGGAGGGGAGGCAGGTAGCCTAGTGGTTAGAGTGGAGGGGAGGCAGGTAGCCTAGTGGTTAGAGTGGAGGGGAGGCAGGTAGCCTAGTGGTTAGAGTGGAGGGGAGGCAGGTAGCCTAGTGGTTAGAGTGGAGGGGAGGCAGGTAGCCTAGTGGTTAGAGTGGAGGGGAGGCAGGTAGCCTAGTGGTTAGAGTGGAGGGGCGGCAGGTAGCCTAGTGGTTAGAGTGGAGGGGAGGCAGGTAGCCTAGTGGTTAGAGTAGAGGGACGGCAGGTAGCCTAGTGGTTAGAGTGGAGGGGCGGCAGGTATCCTAGTGGTTAGAGTGGAGGGGAGGCAGGTAGCCTAGTGGTTAGAGTGGAGGGGAGGCAGGTAGCCTAGTGGTTAGAGTGGAGGGGAGGCAGGTAGCCTAGTGGTTAGAGTGCAGGGGGGGCAGGTAGCCTAGTGGTTAGAGTGGATGGGAGGCAGGTAGCCTAGTGGTTAGAGTGGAGGGGCGGCAGGTAGCCTAGTGGTTAGAGTGGAGGGGCGGCAGGTAGCCTAGTGGTTAGAGTGGAGGGGCGGCAGGTAGCCTAGTGGTTAGAGTGGAGGGGCGACAGGTAGCCTAGTGGTTAGAGTGTTGGACCAGTAACTGAAAGGTTGCTAGAATGAATCCCCGAGCTGACAAGGTAAAATTCTGTCGTTTTGCCCCTGAACAAGGCAGTTAACCCACTGTTCCCCGGTAGGCCGTCATTGTAAATAAGAATTTGTTCTTAATTGACTTGCCTAGTTAAATAAAAGTTAAATAAAACACTTCAGATTTCTTCAGGCTACTCCAATAGGGGCTCCTGAGTGGTGCAGTGGTCTAAGGCACAATCTCAGAGGCTGTCACTACAGACCCTGGTTCGAGTCCAGGCTGTATCATAACCGGCCATGATTGGGAGTCCCATAGGGCGGCACACAATTGGCCCAGTGTCGCCCCGGGGGTAGGCTGTCCTTGTGAATAAGAATTTGTTTCTTAACTGACTTACCTAGTTAAAATAAATAAATAAATTCAATATTGCTAAAATGTTCTCTTGGGTTTATGGTGTTGTTTTGTTCTAAGAAACATGGCGTCTTAATGCCGCGTTTGAGTCAACATTCGTATTTTAATAACAGCTGCTTGAATGTCATCGTGACTTTTTCCAAACATTCTCTTGTCTACAGAAACAAAACTTGCCACTTTCAGAAGGTTGTCAACATCGATGGGAGTACGGCACCGGCCATACGCATGTGTAACAGCTTTTGGAACCGTCAGGTAAAACCAAAAGATACAAATATGTAAGAAACACACATCTCTGTCAATTTGTTTATTTGTTTTATATTGTAGCCTGGTCCCAGATATGTGTTAGTTGTCTGTCCAACTCATACGGTCATTCTGAATTTGATACATCACTGATCTGGGACCAGTCGGTATCTACTGCCTACTTTGTATGTAGTCTATATGTGCCTGTGATGAGACAGCTGTCTGTTGTTAGAACCCCAACCTGAAGTCAGGACAGGATATAGACCATCTGATTATGGGCATGGCCTCCCAGATCGCAGAGAGAGAGGACAACATCATCGTGGAAGACTTAAGAGGTTACGATTACTTTCATCTTTAAATGGTCTTTTTAATGTCTCGTTCTGGCTGGTGGGTTTACACCGTCAGAAGTGGAGAGGAGTTGTCTCTGCCTTTATGAGTCGGTACAGTATCTGTGAAGAGGACATGGGAAGTTTCAGTTGTCATAGCTACAGCTGTTATATTTGAGCAAATCAAATCCAAAATTGTTATTTGTCACATGCGCCGAATACAACAGGTGTGTAGACCTTACAGTGAAATGCTGAATACAACAGGTGTAGTAGACCTCACAGTGAAATGCTGAATACAACAGGTGTAGTAGACCTCACAGTGAAATGCTGAATACAACAGGTGTAGGTAGACCTCACAGTGAAATGCTGAATACAACAGGTGTAGTAGACCTCACAGTGAAATGCTGAATACAACAGGTGTAGTAGACCTCACAGTGAAATGCTGAATACAACAGGTGTAGTAGACCTCACAGTGAAATGCTGAATACAACAGGTGTAGTAGACCTCACAGTGAAATGCTGAATACAACAGGTGTAGTAGACCTCACAGTGAAATGCTGAATACAACAGGTGTAGTAGACCTCACAGTGAAATGCTGAATACAACAGGTGTAGTAGACCTCACAGTGAAATGCTTACTTACAAAGCCCTTTAACCAACAATGCATTTTTAACAAAAAATAAAAAATAAAAGTAACAAATATTGATGCATATTGGTGGGCCTTCTTCCCACTAGATTATATGTACGGTCCAATGAGGTTCTCGCGGTCGGACCTGGTGGCTCTGACGGTGCAGAGAGGCCGGGACTTTGGCCTGCCCAGCTACAACCAGGTCAGAGAGGGGCTGGGCCTGGCCCCTGTAGAGAGATGGGGAGATATAAATCCACAGCTCAACACTACCAACCCACAGGTATGTTCAGGACTTATTATGCAAATGCTCATGAATGTTTTCTGTATGGGTTATTAATGCGTTACGTAGTCCATACAGTATGCGCTGTTGTTTAGCGGGAGGTTTTATTTGCCAATGATGGTGGTAGTGTATGTGGTTGGTTAACCTACTCATGAGACAGAGGGGCTCAGACCACTGGTCTGAGATCAGCCAGAGCCACAGGGATCAGCCAGAGCCATAGGGATCAGCCAGAGCCACAGGGAGGGGATTAAACCGCTGGTCTGAGATCAGCCAGAGCCACAGGGATCAGCCAGAGCCATAGGGATCAGCCAGAGCCACAGGGAGGGGATTAAACCGCTGGTCTGAGATCAGCCAGAGCCACAGGGATCAGCCAGAGCCATAAGGATCAGCCAGAGCCACAGGGAGGGGATTAAACTGCTGGTCTGAGATCAGCCAGAGCCACAGGGATCAGCCAGAGCCATAGGGATCAGCCAGATTCACAGGGAGAAGATTAAACCGCTGGTCTGAGATCAGCCAGAGCCACAGGGATCAGCCAGAGCCACAGGGATCAGCCAGAGCCACAGGGAGGGGATTAAACCGCTGGTCTGAGATCAGCCAGAGCCACAGGGATCAGCCAGAGCCACAGGGATCAGCCAGAGCCACAGGGATCAGCCAGAGCCACAGGGAGGGGATTAAACCGCTGGTCTGAGATCAGCCAGAGCCACAGGGATCAGCCAGAGCCATAGGGATCAGCCAGAGCCACAGGGATCAGCCAGAGCCACAGGGAGGGGATTAAACCGCTGGTCTGAGATCAGCCAGAGCCACAGGGATCAGCCAGAGCCATAGGGATCAGCCAGAGCCATAGTGAGGGGATCAAACTAACTACATGGACAGAATCAGGATCAAGGGGCAAAAAAACAGAACCAGATAAACTTCTCCTATTGCTGTGATGCAGTGAATAACCTACCCTCTCTATTCTGTCTCTACCTTACTGGATCTATAGCTGTTCAGGGACCTAGCAGACCTGTACCATGGGGACATCTCTAAACTGGAGCTGTTTCCTGGAGGTCTCCTAGAGTGTGTGGACGGTCCTGGTCAGGTCTTTTCCTCTATCATACTGGACCAGTTCAACCGCATCAGGAATGGCGACCGCTTCTGGTTCGAGAACACACAGAACGGGTAGGAACAACGTCAAATATAAACCTCATAACCTTATATATATATATAGATAACTGTATGAAACTGTTACCGTTAGTCGAACCTCGATTTTCCGACTTTCTCACGTTCGCTCAAAAGCTTGGATGGATACCTGTGAGAACGTAAGCTACGAATGAAATAACCAATAGCCTGGTGTCGAACTAGACTTTGACCTGAGGAAACACAAGACTAATGTCTGTTAAGATCAGCTTTGAACTGAGGAAACACAAGACTAACATCTGTTAAGATCAGCTTTGAACTGAGGAAACACAAGACTAACATCTGTTAAGATCAGCTTTGAACTGAGGAAACACAAGACTAACATCTGTTAAGATCAGCTTTGAACTGAGGAAACACAAGACTAACATCTGTTAAGAACTGAGGAAACACAAGACTAACATCTGTTAAGAACTGAGGAAACACAATACTAACATCTGGATCAGCTTTGAACTGAGGAAACACAAGACTAACATCTGTTAAGAACTGAGGAAACACAAGACTAACATCTGTTAAGAACTGAGGAAACACAAGACTAACATCTGTTAAGAACTGAGGAAACACAAGACTAACATCTGGATCAGCTTTGAACTGAGGAAACACAAGACTAACATCTGTTAAGAACTGAGGAAACACAAGACTAACATCTGTTAAGATCAGCTTTGATTCACTGTTTTGGGTGACATTATCATAACATTTCCAGTCGATCTGACGACTCCTTGTGGTTGTTCCTCAAGTCTGTTCACAGCTGAGGAGCTGCAGACCATTCGGAACACAACCTTCCATGACGTCATTACAGCAGTCAGCAGTGCGGAGGCTGAGGACATACAGAGAAGAGTCTTCTTCTGGAAGGATGGTAAAGATCATATCCTCTCCGTATTTATATATTTCTGTGGTATTTCCAATACAAATAAGCAATCTACCGTAGTATTCCCTGTAGCTTCAAAATGTTAACTGTAGTCGCTGCCGGTACAGTAACAAATCTCCCTGTGTCCCTGTCTGTCTGTCTGTCTGTCTGTCTGTCTGTCTGTCTGTCTGTCTGTCTGTCTGTCTGTCTGTCTGTCTGTCTGTCTGTCTGTCTGTCTGTCTGTCTGTCTGTCTGTCTGTCTGTCTGTCTGTCTGTCTGTCTGTCTGTCTGTCTGTCTGTCTGTCTGTCTGTCTGTCTGCCTGCCTGCCTGCCTGCCTGCGTGTCTATCTGTCTGTCTGCATGTCTTTCTGTCTGTCCCAGGTGACCCTTGTCCCCAGCCCTCTCAGGTCACGACCTCTGAGCTCCACCCCTGCACCAATGCCACCAAGCTCAACTACTTTGACGCCGGGAGTAAAGCCGGCTTCGGCATCCTAGTCATCTGCCTGTTCCTCTTTCCCGTTGGTCAGTATCCGATGTTAACCAATCAGTATCCACATGCACATTTTACATGAGGTTATTTTGACAGTCTTATCCAGAGTGACTTACGATCAGTTCATTTAATTAAAGTAGGTAAAACAACCAAATATCACATTTTTGACAGGGGAAAACAATTGCAAGTAAAACCTTTTAAAACAGCAGATTCTGATACAGAATCTCTTTGACCATAGCCGTGGTGAACTCTCCTGAGTGCTTCTCTGTTGACGACATTGCTCCCCTCCCAGTGAGCCTACTTAGAGAGACATAACATGTTATAAGCCTTATTATAAGTGTTAATGATTCTCTGTTGACGACATTGCTCCCCTCCCAGTGAGCTTCCTCATGGCCCTTGTGGTGGCCTACTTCAGAAAATCCAAGTTTAAGAAGTTCCAGAAGGCAGGAGCTAACAACACAACAAAGGAACCCGCTGCTGGAATCACAGGTGTGTGCTGCGTATCAGGTGATCACAGGTGATCGTGTTTGTGTGACACAGTGTGATGTGTCAGGTTAGGTACTGTGTATCAGGTTAGGTACTGTTTATCAGGTTAGGTACTGTTTATCAGGTTAGGTGCTGTGTATCAGGTTAGGTACTGTGTGTCAGGTTAGGTACTGTGTGTCAGGTTAGGTACTGTGTATCAGGTTAGGTACTGTTTATCAGGTTAGGTACTGTTTATCAGGTTAGGTACTGTTTATCAGGTTAGGTGCTGTGTATCAGGTTAGGTACTGTGTGTCAGGTTAGGTACTGTGTATCAGGTTAGGTACTGTGTATCAGGTTAGGTACTGTGTATCAGGTTAGGTACTGTGTGTCAGGTTAGGTACTGTGTATCAGGTTAGGTACTGTTTATCAGGTTAGGTACTGTTTATCAGGTTAGGTGCTGTGTATCAGGTTAGGTACTGTGTGTCAGGTTAGGTACTGTGTGTCAGG
The DNA here is from genome assembly GCF_965601325.2 of Salmo salar. Classification (NCBI taxonomy): domain Eukaryota; kingdom Metazoa; phylum Chordata; class Actinopteri; order Salmoniformes; family Salmonidae; genus Salmo; species Salmo salar. Next base: position 122,108,837 of record NC_138300.1, read on the forward strand.
TTAGGTACTGTTTATCAGGTTAGGTACTGTGTATCAGGTTAGGTACTGTGTATCAGGTTAGGTACTGTGTATCTGGTTAGGTACTGTGTGTCAGGTTAGGTACTGTGTATCAGGTTAGGTACTGTTTATCAGGTTAGGTACTGTTTATCAGGTTAGGTGCTGTGTATCAGGTTAGGTACTATGTGTCAGGTTAGGTACTGTGTGTCAGGTTAGGTACTGTGTATCAGGTTAGGTACTGTGTATCAGGTTAGGTACTGTGTGTCAGGTTAGGTACTGTGTATCAGGTTAGGTACTGTTTATCAGGTTAGGTACTGTTTATCAGGTTAGGTGCTGTGTATCAGGTTAGGTACTGTGTGTCAGGTTAGGTACTGTGTGTCAGGTTAGGTACTGTGTATCAGGTTAGGTACTGTGTGTCAGGTTAGGTACTGTGTATCAGGTTAGGTACTGTTTATCAGGTTAGGTACTGTTTATCAGGTTAGGTGCTGTGTATCAGGTTAGGTACTGTGTGTCAGGTTAGGTACTGTGTGTCAGGTTAGGTACTGTGTATCAGGTTAGGTACTGTTTATCAGGTTAGGTACTGTTTATCAGGTTAGGTACTGTTTATCAGGTTAGGTGCTGTGTATCAGGTTAGGTACTGTGTGTCAGGTTAGGTACTGTGTATCAGGTTAGGTACTGTGTATCAGGTTAGGTACTGTGTATCAGGTTAGGTACTGTGTGTCAGGTTAGGTACTGTGTATCAGGTTAGGTACTGTTTATCAGGTTAGGTACTGTTTATCAGGTTAGGTGCTGTGTATCAGGTTAGGTACTGTGTGTCAGGTTAGGTACTGTGTGTCAGGTTAGGTACTGTTTATCAGGTTAGGTACTGTGTATCAGGTTAGGTACTGTGTATCAGGTTAGGTACTGTGTATCAGGTTAGGTACTGTGTGTCAGGTTAGGTACTGTGTATCAGGTTAGGTACTGTTTATCAGGTTAGGTACTGTTTATCAGGTTAGGTGCTGTGTATCAGGTTAGGTACTGTGTGTCAGGTTAGGTACTGTGTGTCAGGTTAGGTACTGTGTATCAGGTTAGGTACTGTGTATCAGGTTAGGTACTGTGTGTCAGGTTAGGTACTGTGTATCAGGTTAGGTACTGTTTATCAGGTTAGGTACTGTTTATCAGGTTAGGTGCTGTGTATCAGGTTAGGTACTGTGTGTCAGGTTAGGTACTGTGTGTCAGGTTAGGTACTGTGTATCAGGTTAGGTACTGTGTATCAGGTTAGGTACTGTTTATCAGGTTAGGTACTGTGTATCAGGTTAGGTACTGTGTGTCAGGTTAGGTGCTGTGTGTCAGGTTAGGTACTGTGTATCAGGTTAGGTACTGTGTATCAGGTTAGGTACTGTGTATCAGGTTAGGTACTGTGTGTCAGGTTAGGTGCTGTGTATCAGGTTAGGTACTGTGTGTCAGGTTAGGTGCTGTGTGTCAGGTTAGGTACTGTGTATCAGGTTAGGTACTGTGTGTCAGGTTAGGTACTGTGTATGAGGTTAGGTACTGTGTGTCAGGTTAGGTGCTGTGTATCAGGTTAGGTGCTGTTTATCAGGTTAGGTACTGTGTATCAGGTTAGGTGCTGTGTATCAGGTTAGGTACTGTGTATCAGGTTAGGTGCTGTTTATCAGGTTAGGTACTGTGTGTCAGGTTAGGTACTGTGTGATGTATCAGATTAGGTCTCTCCTCTCGATCTCTCCTGTGGTCCGTTTCTCTTCTCCATCTCTCCTCTCCATCTCTCCTCTCTGTCTCTCTCTCTCTCCTCTCCATCTCTCTCTCTCCTCTCCATCTCTCCTTTCTGTCTCCCCTCTTTGTCTCCACTCTCCACCTCCCCTCTCCGTCTCTCCTCTCCATCTCTCCTTTCTGTCTCTCCTCTCCGTCTCTCCTTTTCCATCTCTCTCCTTTTCCATCTCTCTCCTCTCCATCTCTCCTCTCCGTCTCTCCTTTCCATCTCCCCTCTCCGTCTCTCCTCTCCATCTCTCTGTCTCTCCGTTCTGTCTCTCCTCTCATTCTCTCCTCTCCATCTCTCCTGTGATTCGTCTCTCCTCTCCTCTGTCCAGCCTGTGAGTGGCAGGGCCCTAAGAAGCCCCTACGTCCAGTCAATCTGTTGGTGGATGATAAGAGGAGACTGCAGGTGTTTGACCAGTCTGGACCCGCTCAACGGTCACTCAGCCTTGGTTCCCAGACCCACCTGGACGTCCTGCTGTCCAGTGACTATTACCGCAGGGCTCTGCTGATGAAAGTACCTAAAGAGTATGACCTGGTGAGTGATTAACAGGGGAGGGACAAATAAGAAAGAGAGAGAGAGAGAGAGAGAGAGGGTGGAAGAGAGAGAGAGAGAGAGAGAGGGTGGAAGGAGAGAGAGAGAGGGGGTGGAAGGAGAGAGAGAGAGAGGGGGTGGAAGGAGAGAGAGAGAGAGGGGGTGGAAGGGGAGAGAGAGAGGGAGAGAGGGAGGGAGAGAGACAGGGATAGAGAGAGGGGGAGGGAGAGGGATAGAGAGAGGGGGAGGGAGAGGGATAGAGAGAGGGGGAGGGATAGAGAGAGGGGGAGGGATAGAGAGAGGGGGAGGGAGAGAGGGAGGGATAGAGAGAGGGGGAGGGAGAGGGATAGAGAGAGAGGGGGAGAGGGGGAGGGAGCGAGAGAGAGAGAGAGATAGAGAGAGGGGGAGGGAGAGAGAGAGAGGGGGGGAGAGGGGGAGGGAGAGAGAGAGAGAGGGGGGGAGAGGGGGAGGGAGAGAGAGAGAGAGAGAGGGAGAGGGGGAGGGAGAGGGAGAGAGGGAGGGATAGAGAGAGGGGGAGGGAGAGAGAGAGAGAGAGAGAGAGAGAGAGAGAGATGGAGGGAGAGAGGGAGAGGGAGAGAGAGAGAGAGAGATGGAGATGGAGGGAGAGAGGGAGAGGGAGAGAGAGAGAGAGAGAGAGATGGAGGGAGAGAGGGAGAGGGAGAGAGAGAGAGAGAGAGAGATGGAGGGAGAGAGGGAGAGGGAGAGAGAGAGAGAGAGGGAGAGAGAGAGATGGAGGGAGAGAGAGAGCGAGGGAGGGAGAGAGTGTGTATGTGTTTAAACTCTGTTTGTTGTGGTCTGTCCCCAGGTGCTGTACTTTGAGGACGAGGGCCAGCGTGAAGAGTTTGTCCGGTACCTTCGCTCTGAGGTGACAGCCGGTGGACAGGAGCTGGCGGTGAGGGACATGACAGAGAAGGAGATACTGAGAGAGGCAGTGACCAGAGACCAGAGGACTCAGATAGTTGAGACCTTCATCAGGAGTGCCTTTGCCAAGGTACTGGAATATATGGGGATTTAGGAGACGCTTTACTGTAATATGGTGATTTAGGAGACGCTTTACTGTAATATGGTCATTTAGGAGGCGCTTTACTGTAATATGGTGATTTAGGAGGCGTTTTACTGTAATATGGTGATTTAGGAGACGCTTTACTGTAATATGGTGATTTAGGAGGCGCTTTACTGTAATATGGTGATTTAGGAGATGCTTTACTGTAATATGGTGATTTAGGAGGCGCTTTACTGTAATATGGTGATTTAGGAGGCGCTTTTATCCAATGCCACTTACAGAACTGTCAACAACCCTGGTGCACAGTACGGACAGACACAGACACATACCTTCTGTACCCATAGCATTGTTAACGCCATTCTCTAACCCACTGAGCCATTCAATTGTGACCACCATTAACAATCCCAATGACACCACGCTGAACGGGACAACCCAGTTAAAACAGATCTCCGTTCCCCACCCTTATAGGTCCTGGAGATAGAGAAGGCTGGTGCCAGAGACCTGAGCGGTGCGTCCTGTAGGAAGACCCGGGAAGCCCTGCAGACTGAGCTGACAGGAACTGAGTTTGCCGACGCTCTGGGACTCAAACCGGACTCGCTCTTTGTCGACTCCATGTTCACGCTGGCCGACAAGGACGGAAACGGATACCTCTCCTTCCAGGAGTTCCTCGACGTCATCGTCATTTTCATGAAAGGTAAAGGATATGGAAGCATATTCACAGCATTTGAATATGAATTAATACACGAATACATGAATATGTGAATACAAGAATACATTAATTTGATGAATACATGAATATGTGAATACATGAATACATTAATACGTGAATACGTGAATACATGGATATGTGACTACATGATGACATTAATTCGTGAATACATTAATATGTGACTACATGAATATGTGAATACATGACTATGTGAATACATTAATACGTGAATACATGAATACGTGAATACATGACTATGTAAATACATTAATACGTGAATACATGAATACGTGAATATGTGAATACATGACTATTATGAATACATTACTACGTGAATACATGAATACGTATTTGAATTTCTATTTGACGTAGGTTCACCAGAGGAAAAGTCCAAACTGATGTTCTCAATGCACGATGTTGACGGAGATGGTTTCTTATCAAAAGAGGACTTTTCCAGACTACTTCGGTAAGCACTGTGGTCATTTCTTCATCACTGCAGCCTATTGGCTCATCCTTTTAAAAAAGCCTGGCTTGACGGGACATTACACACTCAGCAATGGTCCTCCGTAGTAGATGTACAGTATGTCAACATTTCAGGCTGTTTGTTTTGTAGATCCAGCTGTGCACACAATCCAACATGAAAAGATAAGCACCGTACAGCGCGACCCTAACTCTGTCCGTCTTGTGGTCTGTCCTGCAGGTCGTTCATAGAGATCTCCAGCAGCCTTCTGTCTAAGGGCCAGGCCGAGGAGGCTATCCAAGCCATGCTACAGGCCGCGGGATTCAACGACAAGGAACAGATCACCTGGGAGGACTTCCACTTCTTGCTCCGGGACCACGAGAAGGAGCTGAAATTTGCCCAGCTCAACATTAAAGGTGACTATACAGTAAAATAGTATATGCCAAATAGCAGAGGCTTTGATACAGGGAGATTTAGAGGACAGAGTGTGCATCCATTCATCTATACGTGTGATTCTTGTGGGAATTGAACCCACAATCTTGGCATTGCTAGATAACACTCTTACCAACTGAGCAGTACAGGACCAAAGGCCTCCTCTGTCCTTGTCTCAGCACTTACCCATACGCCTCTGTATATCTAGGGATGGAAAAGGAGGGAGGAAACAGACTGAGTCGACACCAACGTGTGTCTTTCATCACCCCAGAGACGAACAGGTAAGATAATAACACCAGGGAGGAACAGGTAAGATAATAACAGGGAGGAACAGGTAAGATAATAACAGGGAGGAACAGGTAAGATAATAACAGGGAGGAACAGGTAAGATAACACCAGGGAGGAACAGGTAAGATAACACCAGGGAGGTATTACAGGTAAGATAATAACACCAGGGAGGAACAGGTAAGATAACACCAGGGAGGAACAGGTAACATAATAACAGGGAGGAACAGGTAAGATAATAACAGGGAGGAACAGGTAAGATAACACCAGGGAGGTATTACAGGTAAGATAATAACACCAGGGAGGAACAGGTAAGATAACACCAGGGAGGAACAGGTAAGATAATAACAGGGAGGAACAGGTAAGATAACACCAGGGAGGAACAGGTAAGATAACACCAGGGAGGTATTACAGGTAAGATAATAACACCAGGGAGGAACAGGTAAGATAACACCAGGGAGGAACAGGTAACATAATAACAGGGAGGAACAGGTAAGATAATAACAGGGAGGAACAGGTAAGATAACACCAGGGAGGAACAGGTAAGATAATAACACCAGGGAGGAACAGGTAAGATAACACCAGGGAGGAACAGGTAAGATAATAACAGGGAGGAACAGGTAAGATAATAACAGGGAGGAACAGGTAAGATAACACCAGGGAGGTATTACAGGTAAGATAATAACACCAGGGAGGAACAGGTAAGATAATAACAGGGAGGAACATAGTGATGTCATACTTCTTGGTACATGTGTTCCTAGTTACACCCTATTCCCTACCATAGTAATTGATTATTTTATTTAACCTTTTTTGTATTTTTATTTTATTTAACCTTTATTTAACTAGGAAAGTCATTATGATGATGTCATCTATCATCTATATTATCTACTGTATGCAACCCCCCCGTGACGTGATTACGTATGCTGATTACGTATGCTAATTACGTATGCTGATAACGTATGCTGATAACGTATGCTAATTAGTATGCTACTTAGTATGCTGATTACGTATGCTAATTACGTATGCTGATTACGTATGCTAATTACGTATGCTGTTTACGTATGCTGGACACTGTGTGCCATGGTATGCTGAGGTTTGTTACAAACTCGTAACCTTTTTATGAGAGTGGGCTGGCCTTCCTTAGCTCTTCGGAGATTAAATCAATGTTTTTTTTTTTTTTTTTACTGGAATACCTACATTTACAGTAGACTTAATGACAATTATCTCCTTCGCTCACGTGACTGTATCTTCTTGATGGTGCCAAAGGGCCGTACCGAGCTGGGTAAAAAAATAAGCCTTCCGGGACTCTGCCCCCTCACTACTTGGAACGAGCTACAAAAGTACATGAAACTACAAGAGCTCGTCTCCTTCAATGATTTTAAAGCTAGGGTTAAAAAAAAATATGGTGGAAAATGTTACAAGACCATGGTGCTTGCCTACGGAGCTGTGAGGGGAACGGCACCTCCATACCTTCAGGCTCTGATCAGTCCACTGCACCCAAACAAGGGCACTGCGTTCATCCACCTCTGGCCTGCTCGCCTCCCTACCTCTGAGGAAGCACAGTTCCCGCTCAGCCCAGTCAAAACTGTTCGCTGCTCTGGCACCCCAATGGTGGAACAAGCTCCCTCACGACGCCAGGACAGTGGAGTCAATCACCACCTTCCGGAGACACCTGAAACCCCACCTCTTTAAGGAATACCTGGGATAGGATATAGTAATCCTTCTAACCCCCCCCCCCCCCCCCCCCCCAAAAAAAAAAGATATAGATGTACTATTGTAAAGTGGTTGTTCCACTGGATATCATAAGGTGAATGCACCAATTTGTAAGTTGCTCTGGATAAGAGCGTCTGCTAAATGTCTGCTAAATGACGTAAATGTAAATGTAAATGATTCAGGGAGGCTAGTTGAAACACTACTCCCAAAACCAACGTGCCCGTTTCAATATGTAAACCGGTGGCTGCTTTAAACCGTAGGGTTTTATATTGTAAATATCTGACACTTTTGTCTGCTCCTGTTTTGTCCAGGTCTTTCTTATAAAATATATTGAGACTAAAACTGGTCCAAATAAAAGGTCATAAAAGGTATACTCCAGGGAAGTGCGAGTGATAGCAGTAATTTTGGGGGTTTACCATGGTTACCACAGGTTGTGCAAGAGACTTTTTGGTTGGTTTTGTGGATGACTGTATGTCTGGTGTTTAGAGTTGTCCGCCCAGTGATGCAACCTGCCTCTATTTACCTCCATTAGCAGATAACACACCACTTGAGTTTTGAGCTCTTCAAATATAGGGATTATGAGGGTTTTTACCATGTAGTAGAGTACTTAGTATTTACTGTGTGGGGGGTGGGGGAATATTCTCTCTATTTAGAGAAGAAAAACAACAAGCATTGTAGATTAATTTACCTCAGTTGATCTACAAACACAAACTATACAATTAGGCCACTACACATTAAAACCTGAATCAGGTTTTTCTTGAGAAAGACGTCTTCTGACTTCCGTGTAAAATTAAGATTTTAAAAAAAGATTTGCAACAGTGTTGTGATAAAGGCGCTTGCTCTGAAACATGTTAAGCAATAAATTCCATTGAAGTGAATTATGCTGCCGCCCTGAACCTGCTTTAATAGTGTCAGTTTAATAAATTATATTCTGACAATAAAGTTGATCTGAATCCTAATATTAATCTCAGTCTAACTACCTCTCTACCCACCTCCCAGATCGGGCCTCCAGAGTCCTAAGGTCTACGTGAAGCCTAAGAAGGATCACTCCAACAGGAACGCCGTCCAGCAGAAGATCCAGCACTTCAAACGTTTCATAGAGAACTACCGTCGCCATATTGTCTGTTTCACCATCGTCTACGGCATCACAGCTGGAGTGGCTCTGGAGAGATGTTACTGTGAGTTGTGTTGTGTTTTTGTCTTCCTCTCTTCTCTTGTTCTCTCTCTCTGTTTTCCTGTTTTGGTAGTTAGCTGGTACTTCGTGAACAACTACTAGGTGTAAAAAGGGCTTTATAAAATACATTTGATTGATTTAATTTGACATAGCCTGGCTGGTCAAATTATAAATAAAAAAACGAGAAATGTAAGTGTTATTTGTCCTTTTTGAGCCACTGTAGCAACAACATAGCCAGAAACACTTCCTCAAAATAGTCTGTATAAATGTAAGATTTTTCCTTATTTTTATTTATTTTTTGCCCGAAGAGGTCTTAGTCGCGCAATTTAACATCGAACTAGGATGTTTTGGCGAAGTATTTCTCAAGTGAAGAAATATGCATGAAAAATATAATGATCTCATTGCTTGACAACAAACACTTCATTTTCCTACTCTTATTAGGAGGAGTACTGTTTACCAATCATCGGCTAAGGGGTGTAGGCTACCGAACTTCGACTTGCCCCCCCCCCCCCCCCCCCCCCCCCCCCAAAAAGTACATTTGTATGAGCGAACACCAAAACGAACATAAACGTCACAAAATGTTGTCATAATATACAGTATGCGTGAAATGTTTTCAACTGGGAAACATACAGTAAGTTTAAGGCAGTCACAAGAGACTGTTTTGTTGACAAAACTGATTCACTTAAAGCTGCAATGTGTACGTTTTTTTTTTTTTTCTGGGGCGACCTGACCAAAATTCACATAGAAATTTGAGTTATAGATCTGTCATTCTCACATAAAGCAAGTCTAAGAAGTTAGATCTGTTTCTATGCTCTCTATTTCTATGCTTCCCATTCACAATTTATTTTTTTTTTTTTTCATCTTTTAATTGCGGTTTTGTACACCAGCTTCAAACAGCTGAAAATACAAAAATGGTACAAATGATTCTCTACAGTATACTGGCTTGTTTTTGTCACATAAACTGAAATGAGGTAAACTATTTTAATTTTAACAACCAGGAAATGGAGAAGTGTTTTTAGCATAGTGCATCTTTAATTGGATATTCATAATTTAATTGAATAATTTAATTGATTATTTAATTGAATATTCATAATTTAATTGTAATTCAGACTCCATTGCCCTACCAAGGCATCTGATAAATAAAGGGTGTGCTTGAACCTGTCTGTCTGCTTGTCTGGGGCTGGTTTCCCAGGCACAGATTAAACCTAGTCCTGGACTAAAAAACATACACAATGGAGAATGTCTTTTTGAAAGTGATTTTTAATTAAGAACAAGGCATAATCTACATTTGGGAAACCAGCCCATAGAAAAAAGGAAAAAAAAGCCACTGGACTAACAGGAAAACAAACCTCTTGCTGTGTTGTTAGTCTATGGTTTGCAGGCGGACTCTTCAGGCGTGCCGGAGACGTCGGCGGTGGGTATAGTGGTGTCGCGTGGTTCGGCGGCGGCCATCTCCTTCCTGTACCCCTACATGCTGCTGACGGTGTGTCGTAACCTCATCACCCTGGGACGAGAGACCTTCCTCAACAGATATATCCCCTTCGACGCCGCTATAGACTTCCATCGCTTCATGGCCATGTCCGCCATCTTACTCACAGGTCAGACTGACCTTAACCCTAACTCCTATCTCCTAACCCTTCATGACCATGTCCGCCATCTTACTCACAGTTCAGAGGTCACAGGTCAGACTGACCTTAACCCTAACTCCTATCTCCTAACCCTTCATGACCATGTCCGCCATCTTACTCACAGTTCAGACTGACCTTAACCCTAACTCCTATCTCCTAACCCTTCATGGCCATGTCCGCCATCTTACTCACAGTTCAGACTGACCTTAACCCTAACTCCTATCTCCTAACCCTTCATGGCCATGTCCGCCATCTTACTCACAGTTCAGAGGTCACAAGTCAGACTGACCTTAACCCTAACTCCTATCTCCTAACCCTTCATGGCCATGTCCGCCATCTTACTCACAGTTCAGACTGACCTTAACCCTAACTCCTATCTCCTAACCCTTCATGACCATGTCCGCCATCTTACTCACAGTTCAGAGGTCACAAGTCAGACTGACCTTAACCCTAACTCCTATCTCCTAACCCTTCATGACCATGTCCGCCATCTTACTCACAGTTCAGAGGTCACAGGTCAGACTGACCTTAACCCTAACTCCTAACTCCTATCTCCTAACCCTTCATGACCATGTCCGCCATCTTACTCACAGTTCAGAGGTCACAAGTCAGACTGACCTTAACCCTAACTCCTATCTCCTAACCCTTCATGGCCATGTCCGCCATCTTACTCACGGGTCAAAAGAAGTGCACTATGCCATTTCAGATGCATCTTCACTCTTCTCAGAGTATGATAACACTACATACTGGTACTCACTGTAATAGAGATTTCACACTACATACTGGTACTCACTGTAATAGAGATTTCACACTACATACTGGTACTCACTGTAATAGAGATTTCACACTACATACTGGTACTCACTGTAATAGAGATTTCACACTACATACTGGTACTCACTGTAATAGAGATTTCACACTACATACTGGTACTCACTGTAATAGAGATTTCACACTACATACTGGTACTCACTGTAATAGAGATTTCACACTACATACTGGTACTCACTGTAATAGAGATTTCACACTACATACTGGTACTCACTGTAATAGAGATTTCACACTACATACTGGTACTACATTTATCAATACTAGTTCTACAGATGTTTACAGGTCATGTTGTGTTGTGTGTTCCTGCCAACCCCTTTTCCTCCCTGCCTCCTCTCCCCTACAGTCACCCACTGCCTGGGTCATGTGGTGAACATCTATGTGTTCTCAGTCAGTGACCTCAGCATCCTGGCGTGTCTGTTCCCCAGGGTCCTAGCCAACAATGGGTAATGGCATCAGCGTTATTCCACAGTACAATACTCCCGGTAGCTGTCTATGTTCATCTAGAGATATATCGCCTTTATAGGTCTTCTCTTGTATCTGATTTACTATGTGTTGACCGTTTACTCTGTGTTGACCGTTTACTATGTGTTGACTGTTTACTATGTGTTGACCGTTTACTGTGTTGACCGTTTACTATGTGTTGACCGTTTACTGTGTTGACTCTCTACTATGTGTTGACTCTCTACTATGTGTTGACTGTTTACTATGTGTTGACCGTTTACTCTGTGTTGACTGTTTAGTATGTGTTGAGCGTTTACTATGTGTTGACCGTTTACTATGTGTTGACCGTTTACTATGTGTTGACCGTTTACTATGTGTTGACTCTCTACTATGTGTTGACCGTTTACTATGTGTTGACTCTCTACTATGTGTTGACCGTTTACTATGTGTTGACTGTTTACTATGTGTTGACCGTTTACTATGTGTTGACTCTCTACTATGTGTTGACCGTTTACTATGTGTTGACTGACTACTATGTGTTGACCGTTTACTATGTGTTGACTGTTTACTATGTGTTGGCTGTTTACTATGTGTTGACTCTCTACTATGTGTTGACTGTTTACTATGTGTTGAGCGTTTACTCTGTGTTGACTGTTTAGTATGTGTTGACTCTACTATGTGTTGACTGTTTACAATGTGTTGACTATTTACTATGTGTTGACCGTTTACTATGTGTTGCCCGTTTACTATGTGTTGACCGTTTACTATGTGTTGACCGTTTACTATGTGTTGACCATTTACTATGTGTTGACCGTTTACTATGTGTTGACCATTTGCAGGTCTGAGATGCCGATGAGATGGTCGTGGTGGTTCTTTCAGACAGTTCCAGGTAGGACAGAATACAAACCGCTCCCAACGGTCAAGACTGTATGACATTATTATTATGTCATTTCAACCGGTTTCGCTCACTGGGGGACTGAAAAAGAAAGAGAGCTATGTGACAAGATGACTTGTAGTTTTTCATGTTCATTTGTCTATAATTTTTGTAATGACTTGGCGCTGCCTATCTTGGCCAGGACGCTCTTGAAAAAAGAGATTTTAAATCTCAATGAGCCCTTCCTAGTTAAATAAAGGTTAAATATATTTATATATTTTTTAAACTGTAATTTGTGAAGATCACAGCAGCTCAGTAATTTCTCGTTGTCTCTCTCTAACACTACTCCAGGAATGACGGGCATCTTGCTTCTGTTCATCTTTGCGTTTATGTACGTCTTCGCCTCACACTACTTCCGACGAATCAGCTTCCAGGGATTCTGGCTCACACACTACCTCTATGTGGTTATCTACATCCTGGTGAGTACACTACCGAACAAAAATTATAAACGCAACATGTAAAGTGTTGGTCCAATGTTTCATGAGCTGAAATAAAAGATCCCAGAAATGTTTCCATACGCACAAAAAGCTTATTTCTCTAAAATGTTGTGAACAAATTTGTTTACATCCCTGTTAGTGAGCATTTCTCCTTTGCCAAGATAATCCATTCACCTGACAGGTGTGGCATATCAAGTAGCTGATTAAACAGCATGATCCTTACACAGGTGCACCTTGTGCTGGGGACAATAAAAAGCCACTCTAAAATGTTGTGTCACACAACACAATGCCACAGATCTCTCACGTTTTGAGGGGGCGTGAAATTGGCATGCTGACTGCAGGAATGTCCACCAGAGCTGTTGGCCGAGAATTTCTTTACCATAAGCCACCTCCAACATCAATTTAGAGAATTTGGCAGTACGTCCAACCAGCCTCACAACCGCAGACCAGATGTAACCACGCCAGCCCAGGACCTCCACATCTGGCTTCTTCACCTGAGGGATCATCTGAGACCAGCCACCTCGGACAGCTGATGAAACTATGGGTTTCGCACAACCAAAGAATTTCTGCACAAACTGTCAGAAACCGTCTCAGGGAAGCTCATCTGCGTGCTCGTCGTCCTCACCAGGGTCTTGACCTTGACTGCAGTTTGGCATCGTGCCCGACTTCAGTGGGCAAATGCACACCTTTGATGGCCACTGGCACGCTGGAGAAGTGTGCTCTTCACGGATGAATCCCGGTTTCACTCATATCGGGCATATGGCAGTATCTCAACGTTGTGAAGAGAGTCGACCATGTTGGCGGTGGGGTTATGGTATGGGGCAAGCATACACTACGGACAACGAACACCATTGCATTTTACCTATGAATACACAGAGATAACGTGACGAGATCCTGAGGCCCATTGTCGTGCCATTCATCCTCCGCTGCCATCACCTCATGTTTTAGCATGATAATACACGGCCCCATGTCGCAAGGATCTGTACACAATTCCTGGAAGGTGAAAATGTCCCAGTCCTTCCATGGCCCGCATACTCACCAGATCTTTGAGGTCTAATTTATTTATTTCAATTGACTGATTTCCTTAAATGAACCGTAACTCGGTAAAATCTTTGAAATTGTTGCATGTTGCGTTTATATTTTTGGGTTCAGTGTATTTCCTATAACTCTGTGACAAAATACGGTGTCCATATTAGGACAACTTTAGACTCAACAGGACTTCTTTCAGCCAAATTCTGCTGAGACTGAGCATCAAGGTTACCAGTGTATCATCAATCGTTGTTATGTTGAACAATGTGAACATATAACTTAAGGA
>NC_138300.1:122127500-122167500 GCF_965601325.2 Salmo salar
ACAGCACAAACTTAATGTTATCAGGACAACCGTTTAAATACACACGAATTATGCTTAAAAGGAGAACTAGTCTATTTGCCACAAGAGATTTCATCAGATCTTAGGATTAGATATGGTAATAAAAGTGGTACGGTAAGTGAAGGCACCCGGGAATTTAGGTAACACACACACACACACACACACACACACACACAAACACACACACACATACACACACACATATACACACATATACACACACACACACACACACACACACACACACACACACCACACACACACACACACACACACACACACACACCTATGATCCACATGTTCTTGTTGTCCCGTCTACCTCCTTCTTTCGTGTTGGCTAAAGAGCAGACAGAGCCATCACACGTGTTGGCTAAAGAGCAGACAGAGCCATCACAGGGGTTGGCTAAAGAGCAGACAGAGCCATCACAAGGGTTGGCTAAAGAGCAGACAGAGCCATCACAAGGGTTGGCTAAAGAGCAGACAGAGCCATCACAAGGGTTGGCTAAAGAGCAGACAGAGCCATCACAGGGGTTGGCTAAAGAGCAGACAGAGCCATCACAGGGGTTGGCTAAAGAGCAGACAGAGCCATCACAGGGGTTGGCTAAAGAGCAGACAGAGCCATCACAGGGGTTGGCTAAAGAGCAGACAGAGCCATCACAGGGGTTGGCTAAAGAGCGTGCCACCTAACAGTTTGGACATACTGTTAGTGTACTGCAGATTTTCCAGCTTCAGCTAAAAGCAAATTAATCATGTTTAGAAACCATAAAACTGAAATGAACCAACAGTATGGAGAATGTTGATAAGACTTGATCGTGTTGACAATTGGCATCAGTAAGGCAGCAGCAGCCTTGTGTACACTAAGAGAAACGATGTCGGACGTTTGACAATTAGGTGTCCACATACTTTTGGTCATGTAGTGTATTTGAAGATATCACACTGACACACACACAGACTAGGAAACAAGGTGGCATTCCAGTAAAAAAAGACACACTGAGGACACAGACTAGGAAACAAGGTGGCATTCCAGTAAAAAAGACACACTGAGGACACAGACTAGGAAACAAGGTGGCATTCCAGTAAAAAAGACACACTGAGGACACAGACTAGGAAACAAGGTGGCATTCCAGTAAAAAAGAGCGTGACGTCTACAATCTCTCTGTCTCTAAAGAGATGTCAATTGGTGTGTGAGCTCAAAAATAACAAAAGTTGTATTACAAAAGAGCAAACACGTCAAAAGAATAATTGTCTTTTGATTTAGCAATGAGTCATGTGAGATATGAAAATAATGCTGGAGATTTCCTCATATCAAATCAAATCAAATGTTATTGGTCACATACACATGGTTAGCAGATGTTAATGTGAGTGTAGCGAAAATGCTTGCGCTTCTAGTTCAGTAATATCTAACAAGTAATCTAACAATTCCACAACAACTACCTGACATAAGTAAGCATTTCACTGTAAGGTCTACTACACCTGTTGTGTTCAGCATTTCACTGTGAGCTCTACTACACCTGTTGTATTCAGCATTTCACTGTGAGCTCTACTACACCTGTTGTATTCAGCATTTCACTGTGAGGTCTACCTACACCTGTTGTATTCAGCATTTCACTGTAAGGTCTACTACACCTGTTGTATTCAGCATTTCACTGTAAGGTCTACTACACCTGTTGTATTCAGCATTTCACTGTAAGGTCTACTACACCTGTTGTATTCAGCATTTCACTGTGAGGTCTACACCTGTTGTATTCAGCATTTCACTGTGAGCTCTACTACACCTGTTGTATTCAGCATTTCACTGTGAGGTCTACACCTGTTGTATTCAGCATTTCACTGTGAGCTCTACTACACCTGTTGTATTCAGCATTTCACTGTGAGGTCTACACCTGTTGTATTCAGCATTTCACTGTAAGGTCTACACCTGTTGTATTCGGCGCATGTGACAAATACAACTTGATTTGATTTGATACACACAAATCTAAAAGGATGGAAAAAGAACATGTACATATAAATATATGGATGACCGAGCGCCATAGGCAAGGTGTAATAGATGGTATAAAATACAGTATATACATATGAGATGAGTAATGTAAGATACAGAAACATTGTTAAAGTGGTGTTATTTAAAGTGACTAGTGATCCATTTATTAAATTGGCCAATGATGAAGTCTGTATGTAGGCAGCAGCCTCTCTGTGTTAGTGATGGCTGTTTAACAGTCTGATGGCCTTGAGATAGAAGCTGTTTTTCAGTCTCTCGGTCCCAGCTTTGATGCACCTGTACTGACCTCGCCTTCTGGATGATAACGGGGTGAACAGGCAGTGGCTCGGGTGGTTGTTGTCATTGATGATCTTTTTGGCCTTCCTGTGACATCGGGTGGTGTAGGTGTCCTGGAGGGCAGGTAGTTTGCCCCCGATGATGCGTTGTGCAGACCTCACTACCCTCTGGAGAGCCCTGCGGTTGAGGGTGGTGCAGTTGCCGTACCAGGAAAGCGATATAGCCCGACAGGATGCTCTCAATTGTGCATCTGTAAAAGTTTGTGAGGGTTTTAGGTGACAAGCCAAATTTCTTCAGCCTTCTGAGGTTGAAGAGGCTCTGTTGCGCCTTCTTCACCACACTGGCTGTGTGGGTGGACCATTTCAGTTTGTCCGTGATGTGTACCCCGAGGAACTTAAAACTTTACACTTTCTTCACTGCTGTCCCGTCAATGTGGATAGGGGGCTGCTCCCTCTGCTGTTTCCTGAAGTCCACGATCATCTCCTTCGTTTTGTTGACATTGAGTGAGAGGTTGTTTTCCTGACACCACTCTCTGAGTGTCCTCACCCTGTAGGCCTCACCCTCTCGTCATTGTTGGTAATCAAGCCCAATACTGTTGTGTCGACTGCAAACTTGATGATTGAGTTGGAGGCGTGCATGTCCACGCAGTCGTGGCCTCAAGCTTACTGATGAGCTTGGTGTTGAATGCTGAGCTGTAGTCAATTAACAGCATTCTTACATACGTAGGTATTCCTGTTATCCAGATGGGATAGGGCAGTGTGCAGTGTGATGGAGATTGCATCGTCTGTGGACCTGTTAGGGCGGTACGCACACTGAAGTGGGTCTAGAGTGGCCGGTAAGGTGGAGGTGATATTATCCTTGACTAGTCTCTCAAAGCACTTCATGATGACAGAAGTGAGTGCTACAGAGCAGTAGTCATTTATTTCTGTTATCTTTGCCTTCTTGGGTACAGGAACAATGGTGGACATCTTGAAGCATGTGGGAACAGCAGACTGGGATAGGGATTGATTGAATATGTCCGTAAACACTCCAGGCAGCTGGTCTGCGCATGCTCTGAGGACGCGGCTAGGGATGCCGTCTGGGCCGGCAGCCTTGCGAGGGTTAACATGTTTAAACGTCTTACTCACGTCGGCCATGGAGAAGGAGAGGGGGGGCCCCCAGTCCTTGTTCGCGGGCCGCGTCGGTGGCACTGAATTATCCTTAAAGCGGGCAAAGAAGGTGTTTAGTTTGTCTGGAAGCAAGACTTAGGTGTCCGTGACAGGGCTGGTTTGCTTTTTGTAATCAGTAATTGCCTGTAGACCCTGCCACATAGGTCTTGTGTCTGAGCCGTTGAATTGCGACTCCACTTTGTCCCTATTCCAACATTTCGTTTGTTTGATTGCCTTGCGGAGGGAATAACTACACTGTTTATATTCGGCCATATTCCCAGTCATCTTTCCATGATTAAATGCGGTGGTTCACGCTTTCAGTTTTGTGCGAATACCGCCATCTATCCACGGTATCTGGGTTGGGTTAGGTCTGAATAGTCACAGTGGGTACGACATCTCCAATGCACTTCCTTATAAACTCACTCACCGAGTCAAACTGAACAGCTCGCAATCCCAGAGGCCTGGCCAATACAAACTGAACAGCTTCACAATCCCAGAGGCCTGGCAATAAAGAACTGAACAGCTTCACAATCCCAGAAGCCTGGCCAATACAAACTGAACAGCTTCACAAGCCCAGAGGCCTGGCCAATACAAACTGAAGAGCTTCACAATCCCATAGGCCTGGCCAATACAAACTGAACAGCTTCACAATCCCAGAGGCCTGGCCAATACAAACTGAACAGCTTCACAATCCCAGAGGCCTGGCCAATACAAACTGAACAGTCTCACAATCCCATAGGCCTGGCCAATACAAACTGAACAGCTTCACAATCCCAGAGGCCTGGCCAATACAAACTGAACAGTCTCACAATCCCATAGGCCTGGCCAATACAAACTGAACAGCTTCACAATCCCAGAGGCCTGGCCAATACAAACTGAACAGCTCGCAATCCCAGAGGCCTGGCCAATACAAACTGAACAGCTTCACAATCCCAGAAGCCTGGCAATAAAGAACTGAACAGCTTCACAATCCCAGAAGCCTGGCCAATACAAACTGAAGAGCTTCACAAGCCCAGAGGCCTGGCCAATACAAACTGAAGAGCTTCACAATCCCATAGGCCTGGCCAATACAAACTGAACAGCTTCACAATCCCAGAGGCCTGGCCAATACAAACTGAACAGTCTCACAATCCCATAGGCCTGGCCAATACAAACTGAACAGCTTCACAATCCCAGAGGCCTGGCCAATACAAACTGAACAGTCTCACAATCCCATAGGCCTGGCCAATACAAACTGAACAGCTTCAGAATCCCAGAGGCCTGGCCAATACAAACTGAACAGCTCGCAATCCCAGAGGCCTGGCCAATACAAACTGAACAGCTTCACAATCCCAGAGGCCTGGCAATAAAGAACTGAACAGCTTCACAATCCCAGAAGCCTGGCCAATACAAACTGAACAGCTTCACAAGCCCAGAGGCCTGGCCAATACAAACTGAAGAGCTTCACAATCCCATAGGCCTGGCCAATACAAACTGAACAGCTTCACAATCCCAGAGGCCTGGCCAATACAAACTGAACAGCTTCACAATCCCAGAGGCCTGGCCAATACAAACTGAACAGTCTCACAATCCCAGAGGCCTGGCCAATACAAACTGAACAGTCTCACAATCCCATAGGCCTGGCCAATACAAACTGAACAGCTTCACAATCCCAGAGGCCTGGCCAATACAAACTGAACAGCTTCACAAGCCCAAAGGCCTGGCCAATACAAACTGACTGTATGTGTTACTATAATAGGGATATATTACCGTTTAAGTTTGTTGTATTTAACATTGGACAATATAACATGGAATGATATGCATTGGGACCTTGAATGGAAACATCTCATATTAGACAATCATTTCATGGGTTTACTTCATCACATGATGTATTATATTGTATACGTGTATACGCCCCTTAGCAGAGACTTTTATCCAAAGCGACTTACAGTCATACGTGCTTGTGTGCACTTGAATCCCAGAATTAAGGCAGACACCTTCTGGTAAAACACTTTGTAACACTACGAGGAAAGCTCCAGTATTCTTTTCATATCTCACATGACTCATTTCGAAATCAAAAGACAATTATTCTTTTGACTTTGTTTGCTCTTTTGAGAGATTGCAGATATCACGTTTTTTTTTTTACTGGAACGCCACCTTGCTTCCTACTCTGTGTGTGTCCTCAGTGTGACATCTTTTGGGTACCCTACATTGACCAAAATTATGTGGACTCCTGCTTGTCGAACATCTCGTTCCAAAATCAAATCAAATCAAATTTTTAAAAATCGAATCAAATGTTATTAGTCACATGCGCCGAATACAACAGGTGTAGTAGACCTTACAGTGAAATGCTGAATACAACAGGTGTAGGTAGACCTTACAGTGAAATGCTGAATACAACAGGTGTAGTAGACCTTACAGTGAAATGCTGAATACAACAGGTGTAGGTAGACCTTACAGTGAAATGCTGAATACAACAGGTGTAGGTAGACCTTACAGTGAAATGCTGAATACAACAGGTGTAGGTAGACCTTACAGTGAAATGCTGAATACAACAGGTGTAGGTAGACCTTACAGTGAAATGCTGAATACAACAGGTGTAGTAGACCTTACAGTGAAATGCTGAATACAACAGGTGTAGGTAGACCTTACAGTGAAATGCTGAATACAACAGGTGTAGTAGACCTTACAGTGAAATGCTGAATACAACAGGTGTAGGTAGACCTTACAGTGAAATGCTGAATACAACAGGTGTAGTAGACCTTACAGTGAAATGCTGAATACAACAGGTGTAGTAGACCTTACAGTGAAATGCTGAATACAACAGGTGTAGTAGACCTCACAGTGAAATGCTGAATACAACAGGTGTAGGTAGACCTTACAGTGAAATGCTGAATACAACAGGTGTAGGTAGACCTTACAGTGAAATGCTGAATACAACAGGTGTAGTAGACCTTACAGTGAAATGCTGAATACAACAGGTGTAGTAGACCTCACAGTGAAATGCTGAATACAACAGGTGTAGATAGACCTTACAGTGAAATGCTGAATACAACAGGTGTAGTAGACCTTACAGTGAAATGCTGAATACAACAGGTGTAGTAGACCTCACAGTGAAATGCTGAATACAACAGGTGTAGTAGACCTCACAGTGAAATGCTTACTTACGAGCCCCCAACCAACAATGCAGTTTAAAAAAAAATATGAATAACAATAAGAAATAAAAGGAATAAGTAATTAAAGAGCAGCAGTAAAATAACAAGCGAGACTATATACAGGGGGTACCGGTACAGAGTCAATGTGGAGGCTATATACAGGGTGTTACGGTACAGAGTCAATGTGGAGGCTATATACAGGGGGTTCCGGTACAGAGTCAATGTGGAGGCTATATACAGGGTGTTACGGTACAGAGTCAATGTGGAGGCTATATACAGGGGGTACCGGTACAGAGTCAATGTGGAGGCTATATACAGGGGGTACCGGTACAGAGTCAATGTGGAGGCTATATACAGGGGGTACCAGTACAGAGTCAATGTGCGGGGGCACTGGTTAGTCGAGGTAATATGTACATGTAGGTAGAGTCATTAAAGTGACTTGTGCATAGATAATAACAGAGAGCTGCAGCGTAGAAGAGAGGGTGTGGGGGGGGGGGGGGGGGTAATGCAAATAGTCTGGGTAGCCATTTGATTAGATGTTCAGGAGTCTTATGGCTTGGGGGTAGAAGCTGTTTAGAAGCCTCTTGGACCTAGACTTGGAGCTCCGGTACCGCTTGCCGTGCAGTAGCAGAGAGAACAGTCTATGACTGGGGTGGCAGGAGTCTTTGACAATTTTTAGGGCCTTCCACCGCCTGGTATCGAGGTCCTGGATGGCAGGAAGCTTGGCCTCAGTGATGTACTAGGCCGTTCGCATGACCCTCTGTAGTGCCTTGCGGCCGGAGGCCGAGCAGTTGTCATACCAGGCACAGATGCAACCAGTCAGGATGCTCTCGATGGTGCAGCTGTAGAACCTTTTGAGTATCTGAGGACCCGTGCCAAATCGTTTCAGTCTCCTGAGGGGGAATAGGTTCTGTCGTGCCCTCTTCACAACTGTCTTGATGTGCTTGGACCATGTTAGTTTGTTGGGGATGTGGACACCAAGGAACTTGAAGTTCTCAACCTGCTCCACTACAGCCCCGTTGATGAGAATCATGGGAGTTAATATGGAGTTGGTCACCCTTTGCTGCTATAACAGCTTCCACTCTTCTGGGAAGGCTTTCCACTAGATGTTGGAACATTGCTGAAGGGATTTGCTTCCATTCAGCCACAAGAGCATTCGTGAGGTCAGGCACTGTTGTTGGGCGATTAGGCCTGGCTCGCAGTCAGCCTTTCAATTCCTCCCAAATGTGTTTGATGGGGTTGAGGTCAGGGCTCTGAGCAGGCCAGTCAAATTCTTCCACACCGATCTCGAGAAACCATTTCTGTATGAACCTTGTTTGTTCACAGGGACATTGTCATGCTGAAACAGGAAAGGGCCTTCCACAAACTGTTTCCACAAAGTTGGAAGCCCAGAATCGTCTAGAATGTCATTCTATGCTGTAGCGTTAAGATTTCCCTTCACTGGAACTAAGGGGCCTAGCCCGAACCATGAAAAACAGCCCCAGACCATTATTCCTCCTCCACCAAACTTTACAGTTGGCACTACGCATTGGGGCAGGTAACGTTCTCCTGGCATCCACCAAACCCAGATTTGTCCCGTCAGACCACCAGATGGTGAAGTGTGATTCATCACTTCAGAGAACACGTTTCCACTGCTCCAGAGTCCAATGACGAGAAGCTTTACACCACTCCAGCTGACGCATGGTGATCTTAGGCTTGGTTCCTATCAGAGGTTATCGCCACGACTCATTTTTAAATCAAATAACAATTATTCTTTCGTATGTTTACTCTTTTGTAATACATCTATAGTTTTCTTATTGTGCTTTAAAATCTGTTTAAGATAACATTCAATACTGTAGAATCAGCTGGAGATATCGATATGCTTCACACAAACCCTTTAGAACCCTATTCCCTATATAGTACACTACTTTAGACCAGGGCCCTATAGAACCCTATTCCCTATATACTACACTACTTTAGACCAGGGCCCTATTGAACCCTATTCCCTATATAGTACACTACTTTAGACCAGAGTCCTATAGAACCCTATTCCCTATATAGTGCACTACATTAGACCAGAGCCCTATAGAACCCTGTTCCCTATATAGTGCACTACATTAGACCAGGGCCCTATAGAACCCTATTCCCTATATAGTACACTACTTTAAACCAGGGCCCTATTGAACCCTATTCCTTATACAGTATACTACTTTAGACCAGAGCCCTATAGAAACCTATTCCCTATATAGTGCACTACTTTAGACCAGGGCCCTATAGAACCCTATTCCCTATATAGTGCACTACTTTAGACTAGAGCCCTATAGAACCCTATTCCCTATATAGTGCACTACATTAGACCAGAGCCCTATACAACCCTGTTCCCTATATAGTGCACTACATTAGACCAGGGCCCTATAGAACCCTATTCCCTATATATAGTGCACTACATTTGTGCAAGGCCCATTGGCTTAAAGCACAATCAAGAACTTGGAACTTGAGTTCATCTGACTCTGGGTAAGTAGATAAACGACTTCAGTGCCAAAATCCTGAAGAGAAACGCCTGTCAGCACATGAGTAATACACAGACCTTAATGTAAGGTTCTTGTTACACTTATTATACCTACTTGACATTCTAGAGCATTCTAGAACATAGCAGGACATTCTAGAACATTCTAGAGTATATTCTAGAACATTCTTCTGGTTCAGGTAGTTTCCTTTCACATTCCAGTAGCGTAAAAAGGTTATCAGATGCAAGGGGCCCTGGCTTTTGTCGTACAGTCGACAAGGCTCTTTTCTCTGCACCAAAGGAACTAGAGTTGAAGTCCCCGTTTGCACATCTCCCTCTCGCGTGATACAGACATCGTTTCTCTTAGTGTACACAAGGCTGCTGCTGCCTTACTGATGCCAATTGTCAACACGATCAAGTCTTATCAACATTCTCCATACTGTTGGTTCATTTCAGTTTGATGGTTTCTAAACATGATTAATTTGCTTTTAGCTGAAGCTGGAAAATCTGCAGTACACTAACAGTATGTCCAAACTGTTAGGTGGCACGCTCTTTAGCCAACACGTGTGATGGCTCTGTCTGCTCTTTAGCCAACACGTGTGATGGCTCTGTCTGCTCTTTAGCCAACCCCTGTGATGGCTCTGTCTGCTCTTTAGCCAACCCCTGTGATGGCTCTGTCTGCTCTTTAGCCAACACGTGTGATGGCTCTGTCTGCTCTTTAGCCAACACGTGTGATGGCTCTGTCTGCTCTTTAGCCAACCCCTGTGATGGCTCTGTCTGCTCTTTAGCCAACACCTGTGATGGCTCTGTCTGCTCTTTAGCCAACACGTGTGATGGCTCTGTCTGCTCTTTAGCCAACACGTGTGATGGCTCTGTCTGCTCTTTAGCCAACCCTTGTGATGGCTCTGTCTGCTCTTTAGCCAACACGTGTGATGTCTCTGTCTGCTCTTTAGCCAACACGTGTGATGGCTCTGTCTGCTCTTTAGCAAACACGTGTGTCTGCGTGTGTGTGTGTGTGTGTGTGTGTGTGTGTATATGTGTGTATATGTGTGTGTGTATGTGTGTGTGTGTGTGTGTGTGTGTTTGTGTGTGTGTGTGTGTGTGTGTGCGTGCGTGCGTGCGTGCGTGCGTGCGTGCGTGCGTGCGTGCGTGCGTGCGTGCGTGTGTTACCTAAATTCCCGGGTGCCTTCACTTACCGTATCACTTTTATTACCATATCTAATCCTAAAATCTGATGAAATCTCTTGTGGCAAATAGACTAGTTCTCCTTAAACATAATTCATGTGTATTTAAACGGTTGTCCTGATAACATTAAGTTTCTGCTACATCAGTGCCCGACCTCACGAATGCTCTTGTGGCTGCATAGAAGGAAGTCCCCACAGCAATGTTCCAACATCTAACGGAAAGCCTTTCCCAGAAGAGTGGAGGCTGCTATAGCAACAAAGGGAGGACCAACTCCATATTAATGACCATGATTTTGGAATGAGATACTTGACAAGCAGGTGTCCACATACTTTGGGTCATGTAGTGTACCAAGAAAAAAGGGTTTGTGTGAAGCATATCGATATCTCCAGCTGATTCTACGGTATTGAATGTTATCTTAAACAGATTTTAAAGCACAATAAGAAAACTATAGATGTATTACAGAAGAGTAAACATATGAAGGAATAATTGTTACTTGATTGAAAAATGATTCGTGAGATAACCTCTGATAGGCAGCAAGCCTATCGGAGTGTAAGGTGGAGCTCTCACCATGTCACCACTAGGGTTGTGGTGCGGTGACTGTATTTTGTACATTTAGCATCTCTTGGCTTCCACACTTGGCTTCCACACTTGGCTTCCACACTTGGCTTCCACACTTGGCTTCCACACTTGGCATCCACACTTGGCTTCCACACTTGGCTTCCACACTTGGCTTCCACACTTGGCTTCCACACTTGGCTTCCACACTGATGCAGACCTTTGGAACATATTTTTAAAAAGTCTAATAAATATAGATATATGTAATGTATTCTTCATCTACACAATAAATCCATTATTTTTTTTTGACAGGTCTACAGAAAATGTAATCTATTACAGAAGAACAGAATAGCATCCTCTGAGTTGTCCTTATGTTAGGTCCTGATCTGGCTAGGCCATATGGCTGTGGTTCTACACTGGTTCATTTAGCAGACAAGATTTGGTTAGAATTCCTTGGCATTATTTTACATTATTTTATAGTATGAAGAATATATATTTTCTCCAAACGATTTGAGGGACATGGGGCTGTTTCTTTGTTGAGCGTGAAACAAAGAAACAGGTCCTCCTATATGCTTAATTTAGAGTTATTCATGTAACTTTAGTTGTTCAATAAACGTTGAGTTATATGTTTTGACGTTTTATACATTGTAAGGCTGCATGATGAACAACTCTAATGATGATTAGACAAAAACAACTTGAAAGGCAAGAGACTCTGCTTAGTTCTTTGCGCAGGCTGTACACAGTTCATCAGTCTCTCATTCGCAATTTGTTCCATTAGCAGAAAACACCATTATCAAAAGTGACCACAAATGTGATTATGCACGTAATGCTTTTATTATAAAGGTTCATTTTTATGGTGAAAATTATCTTCCCCAAACTTGAAACTCACGGGCTGTTTATATATGTCAGTTAGGCTCTACACCCCTTGTAAAGCTGATTTATGTGATTCATTTTAAGAAGTTATTTGGCCACACAAACTGTCACGCCTGCCAGCGAGGGAGTAATTGTATTATAATTTGGTCAGGACATGGCAGAAGGGTATTTGTTTTGTATGGTTGGGGTTGTGTGTGTTATTAAAGGGGTGTTTGGTTTATGTGGTCTGGGGTTTGAGTATATGTTCTAGTGTTGGTTTTCTATGGTTTTCTAGTCTGTCAATTTCTGTGTGGTTTGTGTGGCTCCCGATCAGGAACAGCTGTACGTCGTTGTTCCTGATTGGCAGTCATATATTAGATGCTTGTTTTCACCTGGGGATTTTGTGGGTAGTTGTCTTTAGCACTTCTGATGTGAGTATAGCCTGTTAAACTGTCTTTTGTCGTTCTTCGTTTTGTTATTTTTTTTCCGTGCTCTCTGTGCCTAATAAATATTCAGGATGAGCATCCACATTCCTGCTGCGTTTTGGTCATCTCTAACCAACGACACCTGTGACACAAACCTTATTAAAACATATAGGCTTATGGGTTAGGCTATATGAGGTGTGTGACTATGATTCAAAAGTTGCAACAAAAAAAGGCATTGTTTCTTGTCTTACTCTGGGCATCATTCACAAGTGATAAGCTAATATTGTCACCCACCAGACTATTCTTGATTTAATCTTGTCTTTACATACAGTATACTAAATAATAAATGTGTGAAATTTGTTTTGAGTTAGAATGGACCATTATCATGCACCTGTCTCGAAACAGGGACAGCGGAAAAAGATATATGTCTCTATGCACTTAAATATCAAATATGAGGATGCTTTTCCCGTTTTCTTGCCAGCCAGGAAGGTAGTGTCACGGTTGTCGTCTGGAATGGAGGACCAAAACGCAGTAGGAATGTGGATGCTCATCTTGATATTTATTTGAACCAAGAAAACACCAAAATAACAAACGAAGAACGAACGATCAACAAAACAGTCTTGTAAGGCTCACACACGCAAAACAAGAAACAATCTCCCACCATACAAAACAAACATCCCTCTGCCACGTCCTGACCAAAATACTAAACAACTACTCCCTCTGCTGGTCAGGACGCGACAGTACCCCCCCCCCCCTAAAGGTGCAGACCCCGGATGCACTTCATAACTAAAGAAAAAACCCAAAACAACAACAACAAAAAATCCCCCTAAACTAAAGGGAGGGAAGGGAGGGTGGCTGCCGTCACCGACGGCACTTGTGCTACACCCCCACCTCCCCAACCCACCTATACAGGTGGTGGTTCAGGCTCCGGCCTACTGTCCTCCAGAATGCAGACAGACTTGATCAGTTTCGGCCCGTAGGCAGACTCCCCTCGTTCCGGATCGTAGGCAGACCTCTTCCGTTCCACATTGTAGGCAGACTCATTTGAAACACAGTTACTTATATTTAGTTCTGGATCGTCGATAGACTTACTCAGTTCCGGGTTGCTGATAGACTCCCTTGGTTCCGGGTCATAGGCAGACTCACCTGGTTCCGGGTCATAGGCAGACTCCCTCGGTTCCGGGTCACAGGCAGACTCCCTCGGTTCCGGGTCGCAGGCAGACCCCTTCGGTTCCGGGTCGCAGGCAGACTCCCTCGGTTCCGGGTCCCAGGCAGACTCCCTCGGTTCCGGGTCGCAGGCAGACTCCCTCGGTTCCGGATCGCAGGCAGACTCCCTCGGTTCCGGATCACAGGCAGTCTCCCTCGGTTCCTGATCACAGGCAGTCTCCCTCGGTTCCTGATCACAGGCAGTCTCCCTCGGTTCCGGACTAGACACTGTTGCCGGATACTCTGGACTGCACACTGGTGCCGGATACTCTGGACTGCACACTGTTGCCGGATACTCTGGACTGCACACTGTTGCCGGATACTCTGGACTGCACACTGTTGCCGGATACTCTGGACTGCACACTGTTGCCGGATACTCTGGACCGCACACTGTTGCTGGATTCTCTGGACTGCATACTGTTGCCGGATACTCTGGACTACACACTATTGCCGAACTCTCGAGGCTGGGCTGATGCACTGGAAGCCTGATGCGTGGTACTGGTACTGGATGTGCCAGTCTGGGGACACGCACCTCAGGGCTAGTGCGTGGAGCGGAAACAGGCCGAGTCGAACTGGGTTGACGCACTGGAAGCCTGATGCGTGGTGCTGGTACTGGAGGTATCAGCCTGGGAACACGCACCTCAGGGCTAGTGCGGGGAGCGGGAACAGGACGAGTCGGACTGGGCTGACGCACTGGAGCCTGATGCGTGGTGTTGGTACTGGAGGTATCAGCCTGGGAACACGCACCTCAGGGTTAGTGCGGGGAGCGGGAACAGGACGAGTCGGACTGGGCTGACATACTGGAAGCCTGGTGCGTGGTGCTGGTACTGGATATGCCAGACTGGAAACACACACCGTAGGGCTAGTGCGTGGAGCGGGAACAGGATATATTGGACCGTAGAGGCGTACTGGCGGTCTCGAGCGCAGAACTGGCATCGCTCTTACTGGTTGGATGCCCACTACCCCCTGGCAAATGCGGGGCGCTGGTATAGCGCGTACCGGCCTAAAAATACTTGGCCTCGCCACCGTACCCATTACCCCGAAACACGGGACCTGTCCATTCACTGGTTGCCCAGAAAAGGTACGGGGATTTGGCCTGGGGCTCAAACCTCGCCCAGCGAAACTACCCATATGCCCCCCAAAAAAAAAATCTTGGGGCTGCCTCTCGGGCTTAAACGCCAGTCGTGTTCCCCTGTAGCGTTCCCCGTCTTCGCTCCACTTTCTCCATGGGCCCTCTCCGGCCATAATCTGTTCCCATGTCCATTTCTCCTGTTGGTCCAACTCAAATTCCCTTTGCTCCTCAAAGTCCACCTGTTGCTCCTTCCTCCGCTGCTTGGTCCTTTTGTGGTGGGAGATTCTGTCACGGTTGTCGTCTGGAATGGAGGACCAAAACGCAGCAGGAATGTGGATGCTCATCTTGATATTTATTTGAACCAAGAAAACACCAAAATAACAAACGATGAACGAACGATCAACAAAACAGTCTTGTAAGGCTCACACACGCAAAACAAGAAACAATCTCCCACCATACAAAACAAACATCCCTCTGCCACGTCATGACCAAAATACTAAACAACTACTCCCTCTGCTGGTCAGGACGTGACAGGTAGGCTATACTCCTGTTGTAAAGAGAAGCAATGTGCTTAATATTAGGAAAGTTGAGAAATAAATATAGTAGGCCTAGCCTATAGAATGCTGATGGGATCCTCCTCTTTTTAGTAGAGGCCATCACTCTGTTTTCTCCCACAATTGCATAGCCTAGAGAAATGTTGCGCAACATGAGCTCATGGGCTCTCATGAAGAGTTTTATTGGATTTTCCATTACATTTACATTGATGTCAGAGTGATTAGAGGGACAATAGAGTGCTGAGTACCAGGCAGTTAGCACGTTTGGTAGGCTACTAATGACCATCAGCAGCATCAGAGCTTGGAGAAACCACTGTAACAGCCCTAGTCACCACCCATCAATCCCTTTCAGACTTGGGTATCGCGGTCACTCGCCCACTCACTCACTCACTCACTCACTCACTCACTCACTCACTCACTCACTCACTCACTCACTCACTCACTCACTCACTCACTCACTCACTCACTCACTCACTCACTCACTCACTTACTCACTCAATCACTCATTCACTTACTCAGGCACTGTCTAAAAGTGTTACAAGCTGTCAAATCCTTGCTTCCTCTGTCCTTGTTTCCTTCATTCTTCACCTCCCTCTCAAAGCACATTGGGATTGATGGTGGCTCCTCTTCCTTTGAAGTGTTTTTGAAAGAGAGGCGAGGAATGGAGGCAATAACGATGTAGAAAGCGAGGATTTGACGTCTAGTGAGAAAATACAACGTAACCATGAAGAACGCACAGTGATACTAGAGTCTTCATTTACATGGGCCTTTTACTATAATGATAACACAATCAGGTGACGCAAACAGGGGACGCAATCAGGGGACGCAATCAAGGGGACGTAATCAGGGGACGCAATCAAGGGGACCTTTCCTCAGTGTTGAGCAGTGCTGAATCTGCTAATTACATGGACAAGGGGACCCTCAGTAATCCTAGATCAGCACTCCTACCCTGAGACACAGGTTGGATTAGTCCAGCTAACAGATGGGATTAGTCCAGTTAACAGATGGGATTAGTCCAGCTAACAGATTGGATTAGTCCAGCTAACAGATTGGATTAGTCCAGCTAACAGATGGGATTAGTCCAGTTAACAGATTGGATTAGTCCAGCTAACAGATTGGATTAGTCCAGCTAACGGATTGGATTAGTCCAGCTAACAGATTGGATTAGTCCAGCTAACAGATTGGATTAGTCCAGCTAACGGATTGGATTAGTCCAGCTAACGGATTGGATTAGTCCAGCTAACAGATGGGATTAGTCCAGCTAACAGATTGGATTAGTCCAGCTAACAGATGGGATTAGTCCAGCTAACAGATGGGATTAGTCCAGCTAACAGGTTGGATTAGTCCAGCTAACAGATTGGATTAGTCCAGCTAACAGATGGGATTAGTCCAGCTAACAGATTGGATTAGTCCAGCTAACAGATGGGATTAGACCAGCTAACAGGTTGGATTAGTCCAGCTAACAGATGGGATTAGTCCAGCTAACAGATTGGATTAGTCCAGCTAACAGATTGGATTAGTCCAGCTAACAGGTTGGATTAGTCCAGCTAACAGATGGGATTAGTCCAGCTAACAGATTGGATTAGTCCAGCTAGCAGATGGGATTAGTCCAGCTAACAGATGGGATTAGTCCAGCTAACAGGTTGGATTAGTCCAGCTAACAGATTGGATTAGTCCAGCTAACAGATTGGATTAGTCCAGCTAACAGATTGGATTAGTCCAGCTAACAGATGGGATTAGTCCAGCTAACAGATTGGATTAGTCCAGCTAACAGTTTGGATTAGTCCAGCTAACAGGTTGGATTAGTCCAGCTAACAGGTTGGATTAGTCCAGCTAACAGATGGGATTAGTCCAGCTAACAGATTGGATTAATCCAGCTAACAGATGGGATTAGTCCAGCTAACAGGTTGGATTAGTCCAGCTAACAGATGGGATTAGTCCAGCTAACAGGTTGGATTAGTCCAGCTAACAGATGGGATAAATCCAGGTAACAGATGGGATTAGTCCAGCTAACAGATTGGATTAGTCCAGCTAACAGATGGGATTAGTCCAGCTAACAGATGGGATTAGTCCAGCTAACAGATTGGATTAGTCCAGCTAACAGATTGGATTAGTCCAGCTAACGGATTGGATTAGTCCAGCTAACAGATGGGATTAGTCCAGCTAACAGATTGGATTAGTCCAGCTAACAGATGGGATTAGTCCAGCTAACAGGTTGGATTAGTCCAGCTAACAGGTTGGATTAGTCCAGCTAACGGATTGGATTAGTCCAGTTAACGGATTGGATTAGTCCAGCTAACAGATTGGATTAGTCCAGCTAACGGATTGGATTAGTCCAGCTAACGGATTGGATTAGTCCAGCTAACAGATTGGATTAATCCAGCTAACAGATGGGATTAGTCCAGCTAACAGATTGGATTAGTACAGCTAACAGGTTGGATTAATCCAGCTAACAGGTTGGATTAGTCCAGCTAACAGATGGGATAAATCCAGCTAACAGATGGGATTAGTCCAGCTAACAGATTGGATTAGTCCAGCTAACAGATGGAATTAGTCCAGCTAACAGATGGAATTAGTCCAGCTAACAGATGGGATTAGTCCAGCTAACAGATTGGATTAGTCCAGCTAACAGATTGGATTAGTCCAGCTAACAGGTGGGATTAGTCCAGCTAACAGATGGGATTAGTCCAGCTAACAGATGGGATTAGTCCAGCTAACAGATGGGATTAGTCCAGCTAACAGGTTGGATTAGTCCAGCTAACAGGTTGGATTAGTCCAGCTAACGGATTGGATTAGTCCAGCTAACAGATTGAATTAGGACAGGTAACAGATGGGATTAGTCCAGCTAACAGGTTGGATTAGTCCAGCTAACGGATTGGATTAGTCCAGCTAACAGATTGGATTAGTCCAGCTAACAGATTGGATTAGTCCAGCTAACAGGTTGGATTAGTCCAGCTAACAGGTTGCATTAGTCCAGCTAACAGGTTGGATTAGTCCAGCTAACGGATTGGATTAGTCCAGCTAACAGATTGGATTAGTCCAGCTAACAGATGGGATTAGTCCAGCTAACAGGTTGGATTAGTCCAGCTAACAGATGGGATTAGTCCAGCTAACAGATTGGATTAGTCCAGCTAACAGGTTGGATTAGTCCAGCTAACAGATGGGATTAGTCCAGCTAACAGATTGAATTAGTCCAGTTAACAGATTGGATTAGTCCAGCTAACAGATGGGATTAGTCCAGCTAACAGATTGGATTAGTCCAGCTAACAGGTTGGATTAGTCCAGCTAACAGATGGGATTAGTCCAGCTAACAGATGGGATTAGTCCAGCTAACAGATGGGATTAGTCCAGCTAACAGATGGGATTAGTCCAGCTAACAGATGGGATTAATCCCAGCTAACAGATGGGATTAGTCCAGCTAACAGATGGGATTAGTCCAGCTAACAGATTGGATTAATCCAGCTAACAGGTTGGATTAGTCCAGCTAACAGATGGGATTAGTCCAGCTAACAGATGGGATTAGTCCAGCTAACAGATTGGATTAGTCCAGCTAACAGGTTGGATTAGTCCAGCTAACAGATGGGATTAGTCCAGCTAACAGATGGGATTAGTCCAGCTAACAAATGGGATTAGTCCAGCTAACAGATTGGATTAGTCCAGCTAACAGATGGGATTAGTCCAGCTAACAGATTGGATTAGTCCAGCTAACAGATTGGATTAGTCCAGCTAACAGATTGAATTAGTCCAGTTAACAGATTGGATTAGTCCAGCTAACAGATGGGATTAGTCCAGCTAACAGATGGGATTAGTCCAGCTAACAGATTGAATTAGTCCAGTTAACAGATTGGATTAGTCCAGCTAACAGATGGGATTAGTCCAGCTAACAGATGGGATTAGTCCAGCTAACAGATGGGATTAGTCCAGCTAACGGATTGGATTAGTCCAGCTAACGGATTGGATTAGTCCAGCTAACAGATGGGATTAGTCCAGCTAACATATTGGATTAGTCCAGCTAACAGATGGGATTAGTCCAGCTAACAGATGGGATTAGTCCAGCTAACAGATTGGATTAGTCCAGCTAACAGATGGGATTAGTCCAGCTAACAGATTGGATTAGTCCAGTTAACAGATTGGTTTAGTACAGCTAACAGATTGGATTAGTCCAGCTAACACAATGAAGGCTGGTCACCAGCAAAAAACACAATGAAGGCTAGTCATTGGCCTATGCCGGCCTATGCTGTATTTTCAGCAGAGTCTTCTCAATGACCTTTTACCTTTTTCAAAAGGAGCTGAGAGAAGATGGAGGAGTTGAGCAAAAAGCCCATGTCTTTGAAGTTCACTGATCAACTAATGACCTCTACTGGTAAAGAAGGAAGTAACACTCCTCAGGCATGGAATATGGGCCCAAGGTCATGGAGATCTGGGCCCAAGTTCGTGGAGATCTGGGCCCAAGGTCATGGAGATCTGGGTCCAAGGTCATGGAGATCTGGGCACAAGGTCATGGAGATCTGGGCCACTATTCAGAAAGCCTCTCAGACTAGGAGTGCAGGTCTAGGATCAGTTTAGCCTTTTATATCATAATAAATAAGAGGACAGATCCTAGACCAGCACTCTTAGACGCTTGATATATACTGCCCCGGTCTCAGAGGAGGAATGCAGGTCTAGGATCAGTTTAGCCTGGAGCCCTTTACACTCTTACCCTTATAGGGGTTGAAAACGTCAGATTTGGGCACTGGTAAACGCCTAAATTGGAACGCAATGGCTGGCTATACATGCTATACATGATGTCAGAGTGCTAGCTCTGCGCTTCACATCGCCATATGGGTTTTGACTGACAGTCGTTCTGAATTTCAGCACTGTGCGCAACGGGAAGTTTCCCTCATCCCTCCCGCTGATTTGGCAACTTTTTTTGTTGTCTAAATGAGGGAAATGCTGTCAATTAAAAGGGATCAATGTATTTTGAAAGATGAGACGTTGAGGATTATAATAAATATCGCTTTGATGTCAATCAAGCAGAGCCAAACACCTGTGAGTCCAAATGTGCACTTCACAATTCCCATATCATAAAACTCATGTCATAGACAGTGTCAACGTTTATGATCACTATGTACAGTTACAAGATGACATGGCGTCACACCCCGGGGTCGTTCTGATCAGAAGGAATCTATGTTTGTTTACTGTCAGGATAATTCTACACGCACCAGAATTGTAATGTGAATAGCAATATGAAAGCCTAACATTCTAACATAGTTTTAACTTGGCATGTTTGCAATAGAAGAGGCTTTCAAATGATGCCCACCTGACCCCCTTTTTTTTATTTTATTTTATAATGGTCCGTTTTTTGGGGGATTACGTACATAACGACAGTACCTTGTGTGATAGCGAGGATGCAGGACTGTGTTCCAAACTAAATAGTGTTCCAAACTAAATAGTGTTCCAAACTAGATAGTGTTCCAAACGAAATTGTGTTCCAAACTAAATAGTGTTCTAAACTAAATAGTGCTCCAAACTAAATAGTGTTCCAAACTAAATAGTGCTCCAAACTAAACAGTGTTCCAAACTGAATAGTGTTCCAAACTAAATAGTGCTCCAAACTAAATAGTGTTCCAAACTAAATAGTGCTCCTAAACTAAATAGTGCTCCAAACTGAATAGTGTTCTAAACTAAATAGTGCTCCAAACTAATTAGTGTTCCAAACTAAATAGTGCTCCAAACTAAATAGTGTTCCAAACTAAATAGTGCTCCAAACTAAATAGTGTTCCAAACTAAATAGTGTTCCAAACTAAATAGTGCTACAAACTAAATAGTGTTCCAAACTAAATAGTGCTGCAAACTAAATAGTGTTCCAAACTAAATAGTGCTCGAAACTAAATAGTGTTCCAAACTAAATAGTGTTCCAAACTAAATAGTCCTACAAACTAAATAGTGTTCCAAACTAAATAGTGTTCCAAACTAGATAGTGTTCTAAACGAAATAGTGTTCCAAACTAAATAGTGTTCTAAACTAAATAGTGTTCCAAACTAAATAGTGTTCCAAACTAAATAGTGCTCCAAACTAAATAGTGTTCCAAACTAAATAGTGCTCCAAACTAAATAGTGTTCCAAACTAAATAGTGCTCAAAACTAAACACTGTTCCAAACTAAATTGTGTTCCAAACTAAATAGTGCTCCAAACTAAATAGTGTTCCAAACTAAATAGTGTTCTAAACTAAATAGTGCTCCAAACTATATAGTGTTCCAAACGAAATAGTGTTCCAAACTAAATAGTGTTCTAAACTAAATAGTGCTCCAAACTAAATAGTGTTCTAAACTAAATAGTGCTCCAAACTAATTAGTGTTCCAAACTAAATAGTGCTCCAAACTAAATAGTGTTCCAAACTAAATAGTGCTCCAAACTAAATAGTGTTCCAAACTAAATAGTGTTCCAAACTAAATAGTGCTACAAACTAAATAGTGTTCCAAACTAAATAGTGCTGCAAACTAAATAGTGTTCCAAACTAAATAGTGCTCGAAACTAAATAGTGTTCCAAACTAAATAGTGTTCCAAACTAAATAGTCCTACAAACTAAATAGTGTTCCAAACTAAATAGTGCTCCAAACTAAATAGTGTTCCAAACTAAATAGTGTTCTAAACTAAATAGTGTTCCAAACTAAATAGTGTTCCAAACTAAATAGTGTTCTAAACTAAATAGTGCTCCAAACTAAATAGTGTTCCAAACTAAATAGTGTTCCAAACTAAATAGTGCTACAAACTAAATAGTGTTCCAAACTATATAGTGTTGCAAACTAAATAGTGTGCCAAACTAAATAGTGCTCCCAACTAAATAGTATTCCAAACTGAATAGTGTTCCAAACTAAATAGTGTTCCAAACTAAATAGTGCTCCAAACTAAATAGTGTTCCAAACTAAATAGTGCTCCAAACTAAATAGTGTTCCAAACTAAATAGTGCTACAAACTAAATAGTGTTCCAAACTAAATAGTGCTGCAAACTAAATAGTGTTCCAAACTAAATAGTGCTCCAAACTAAATAGTGTTCCAAACTAAATAGTGTTTCAAACTATATAGTGTTCCAAACTAAATAGTGCTACAAACTAAATAGTGCTCCAAACTAAATAGTGCTACAAACTAAATAGTGTTCCAAACTAAATAGTGTTCCAAACTAAATAGTGCTACAAACTAAATAGTGTTCCAAACTAAACAGTGTTCTAAACTAAATAGTGTTCCAAACTAAATAGTGCTCTAAACACAATAGTGTTCCAAACTAAATAGTGCTCCAAACTAAATAGTGCTCCAAACTAAATAATGTTCTAAACTAAATAGTGCTCCAAACTAAATAGTGTTCCAAACTAAATTGTGTTCCAAACTAAATAGTGTTCCAAACTAAATAGTGTTCCAAAGTAAATAGTGTTCCAAACTAAATAGTGTTCCAAACTAAATAGTGCTCCAAACTAAATAGTGTTCCAAACTAAATAGTGTTCCAAACTAAATAGTGTTCCAAACTAAATAGTGTTCCAAACTAAATAGTGTTCTAAACTAAATAGTGCTCCAAACTAATTAGTGTTCCAAACTAAATAGTGCTCCAAACTAAATAGTGTTCCAAACTAAATAGTGCTCCAAACTAAATAGTGTTCCAAACTAAATAGTGTTCCAAACTAAATAGTGCTACAAACTAAATAGTGTTCCAAACTAAATAGTGCTGCAAACTAAATAGTGTTCCAAACTAAATAGTGCTCGAAACTAAATAGTGTTCCAAACTAAATAGTGTTCCAAACTAAATAGTCCTACAAACTAAATAGTGTTCCAAACTAAATAGTGCTCCAAACTAAATAGTGTTCCAAACTAAATAGTGTCTCCAAACTAAATAGTGCTCCAAACTAAATAGTGTTCCAAACTAAATAGTGCTCCAAACTAAATAGTGTTCCAAACTAAATAGTGTTCCAAACTAAACAGTGTTCCAAACTAAACAGTGCTCCAAACTAAGTAGTGATCCAAACTACATTGTGCTCCAAACTAAATAGTGCTCCAAACTAAATAGTGCTCTCAAACTAAATAGTGCTCCAAACTAAATAGTGCTCCAAACTAAATAGTGTTCCAAACGAAAGTGTTCCAAACTAAATAGTGTTCCAAACTAAATAGTGTTCCAAACTAAATAGTGTTCCAAACTAAATAGTGTTCCAAACTCAATAGTGCTCCAAACTAAATAGTGCTCCAAACTATATAGTGTTCCAAACTAAATAGTGTTCCAAACTAAATAGTGTTCCAAACTAAATAGTGCTCCAAACTAAAAAGTGTTCCAAACTAAATAGTGTTCCAAACGAAATAGTGTTCTAAACTAAATAGTGCTCCAAACTAAATAGTGCTCCAAACTAAATAGTGCTCCAAACTAAATAGTGTTCCAAACTAAATAGTGTTCCAAACGAATTAGTGTTCCAAACTAAACAGTGTTTTTCCTCCAGTTCCTCACATCTAGGAGAGCTCAGAAAATACACCTGTATTAAGTTGAAGACTCTTCTTTTACGCTGAAGAAGTGTATTGAAATATTGAATACATATTATGATTTGATGCATAAACAGAAACATCAACAACAATAAAATAGTCGATTTTCGCTATGATTTGTCCTGGTGTCCATGGTTCAAGTGAGCATAGCCAAACTGAAAACCCTGCCAGGTAGTGTCTGTAGAGCACACCAGGTGAGCAGGCTATAGTAAACTACATAGAAAATCCTCTTATCCTGTCTGTAAGCACCAGCCAGGCTACAGTAGGATTATGTCCAGCCACTGTCCAGATTGGTCTCTTCCTGTTCCAGACCAGACCAGACAACCACTCAACCAGCCACTACAAAGCAGATTGGTCTCTTCCTGTTTCAGACCAGACAACCACTCAACCAGCCACTACAAAGCAGATTTGGGGGAGTCTATGTCATGGATAGTAGCGTAGCCTCACACGTATGAAACATCAATATGCACCTTCCTTCCTTGGGTTACGGTATCGATAGAACGGTGGAAGAAGCTTCGATCCAACTTGTCAACGTTAAGATGTTTGGAGGCGGAACCAGGAAGTGGTTTGTCAAGAAGCAGAGAAAACAGAAACCTGCCAAGTCCGTTTGCCAGGAAACCCTACAGCCGCACGAAGAAGAAATGGGCAGCGAAGATTCTGAAACGGAACCGTGAAGGGATTCTGAGTGAGCCGGATGTGAACAATGTGCTGCCGTACCTGGTGTACGACAAGGTGTTCTCTGTAGAGGAGCATAAGGAGATACTAGAGCATGACTCCAGGTGTTTCTGGACCAGTTGTCCTTGAAGGGGCCGCCTGGGTTCTTTGCTTTCTGTTCTGTGCTGGAGGAAGTGTGTTCCCCACCTGCTGACCTACTTCCTGTTGGATTGTAAAGGTACAGACACAGTGTGTGTGTTGTGTGTTGTGTGTGTGTGTGTGTGTGTTGTGGTGTGGTGTGGTGTGCGTGCGCGCGCGTGTGTGTGTGTGTGTGGTATTTGGTATTTCAAATGCACAGAAAAAAAAAGTTATTTTGATTTATTGATTTTTGATATTATTGATTTATATGAAGAAAACAAACAGATCGTCTGCCAAATTGTATTGGACAGTATTTTCAAATACTTATTAAGTACTATTTTCAAATACCTGGGTTAAAAGCTTACACTGTGAAAAAAATTATACTAATTAGTATTAAGCAACTTGCTCCGAAGCCTTTTTTTTTTTTTTGTTTACTAAAGTTTTTGGTCCAAATGTTATCTGAACAAGAACAAATAGTTTGCCCAAACTTGACTCCAACTTCAGTCAACTTGTCTCATACTGTTCATTCAACTACATTTATATCTCCTATATCTCCCCTATATCTCCCCCTATATCCCCTATATCTCCCCCTATATCTCCCCCTATATATTTACATTTACATTTACGTCATTTAGCAGACGCTCTTATCCAGAGCGACTTACAAATTGGTGCATTCACCTTATGATATCCAGTGGAACAACCACTTTACAATAGTACATCTATATATTTTTTTTTTTGGGGGGGGGGGGGTTAGAAGGATTACTTTATCCTATCCTAGGTATTCCTTAAAGAGGTGGGGTTTCAGGAGTCTCCGGAAGGTGGTGATTGACTCCGCTGTCCTGGCGTCGTGAGGGAGCTTGTTCCACCATAGGGGTGCCAGAGCAGCAGGCCAGAGAAGCAGGCCAGAGAGGCAGGCCAGAGAAGCAGGCCAGAGCAGCAGGCCAGAGCAGCAGGCCAGAGCAGCAGGCCAGAGCAGCAGGCCAGAGCAGCAGGCCAGAAATTATAATTCGGTATCTTACCTAAAAACTGCTGTGGAACTAGTTAGACAGCAAACAGTGCTTTTAAAATACAATATTTTCAACTTAGATATTTGACACATGTTAACATTGCACATTATCACAGTAATTATTATTCAACATGTCTTAACCTGGGATTTGAACTCACAACCTCTTGGTTCACAGTATTCCAATGTTCCCGCTACTCCACCATGTCTTTGACAGTTATCAATTAATCTGACTATCCTCTCATCATTGATTTAATTTACTTATTTCAGCAATTGTAGATTTGTTTTTTTGTTGTATAGTTGTCTATGTTGGTGGGGCATATTATTCTATTTTAATGGTACTCCTTAATCACTATGATAAATGAAATAGTTTTTCTTGAATATACTCTTAACAGCGTTGAGATTTACTTTGAAGTCCAAAGAGTGTTACTGCAGGTGAAGTCCTTCATTGACACAGACGTGGTGGCGTAGCAGGAAGATCAGTAAAACTGTGGACCACAAGGTTGTGAGTTCAAATCCTAAGTGAGGACATGTTGAATAATAATTACTGTATAAATGAGCATGTGCAATATAATAACATGTAAGTCGTAAACATTTTATGTTAAAAGAACTGTGTGTTCCTAAAACAGGATGTGGAACAAGTTACTGAATAATAATTAGCTGAAAGAAGTATTTATTTATTTTTTACATTTATTTACTTATTGATTTTGAGGGCAAATCACACTCAATTAACTTTTTGTTATCGTTGATGTTATTGTTGTTATTGACATTTTTATTCTGATACTTGTTATTTTTGTACTATACTCTTCTTATTTTATTCTATTGAATGAAATTATTTTTTGGGGGGGTGGGAGTCAATTTATTTCAGTATTTTCAGTGTATTTCCAAATACATTTCAATTTTCAACTACATGTCTTTTCATATAAAATATATCTGAACACTTACTTAAAATGTATGTTAAGGGGATTTAGATACAGTATATAAACTAAATCTAACAAACACTCCCACACACCAACTCACATGTGTTAAAAATGTCTTGTCATACCATCCTAGTGTTGTCCTGTGCTAAACTATATGCTGATGCAAAGTATCACTTCTTCCTGATTCGGGCTCTCACCGAGGCTCCAACCCACGACCTCTGCCTTGCTAGCCCCAGGACCTCTGCCTTGCTAGCCCTACGACCTCTGCCTTGCTAGCCCTACGACCTCTGCCTTGCTAGCCCCAGGACCTCTGCCTTGCTAGCCCTACGACCTCTACCTTGCTAGCCCCAGGACCTCTGCCTTGCTAGCCCCACGACCTCTACCTTGCTAGCCCCAGGACCTCTGCCTTGCTAGCCCCAGGACCTCTGCCTTGCTAGCCCTACGACCTCTGCCTTGCTAGCCCCACGACCTCTGCCTTGCTAGCCCTACGACCTCTGCCTTGCTAGCCCCAGGACCTCTGCCTTGCTAGCCCTACGACCTCTCCCTTGCTAGCCCCACGACCTCTGCCTTGCTAGCCCCAGGACCTCTGCCTTGCTAGCCCCACGACCTCTGCCTTGCTAGCCCCAGGACCTCTGCCTTGCTAGCCCTACGACCTCTACCTTGCTAGCCCCAGGACCTCTGCCTTGCTAGCCCTACGACCTCTACCTTGCTAGACCCAGGACCTCTGCCTTGCTAGCCCTACGACCTCTGCCTTGTTAGCCCCAGGACCTCTGCCTTGCTAGCCCTACGACCTCTGCCTTGCTAGCCCTACGACCTCTGCCTTGCTAGCCCTACGACCTCTGCCTTGCTAGCCCTACAACCTCTACCTTGCTAGCCCTACAACCTCTACCTTGCTAGCCCTACGACCTCTGCCTTGCTAGCCCTACGACCTCTGCCTTGCTAGCCCCAGGACCTCTGCCTTGCTAGCCCTACGACCTCTACCTTGCTAGCCCCAGGACCTCTGCCTTGCTAGCCCCACGACCTCTGCCTTGCTAGCCCTACGACCTCTGCCTTGCTAGCCCCAGGACCTCTACCTTGCTAGCCCCAGGACCTCTGCGTTGCTAGCCCCAGGACCTCTGCCTTGCTAGCCCCACGACCTCTGCCTTGCTAGCCCCAGGACCTCTGCGTTGCTAGCCCCAGGACCTCTGCCTTGCTAGCCCCAGGACCTCTACCTTGCTAGCCCCAGGACCTCTGCCTTGCTAGCCCCACGACCTCTACCTTGCTAGCCCCAGGACCTCTGCCTTGCTA
The DNA here is from genome assembly GCF_965601325.2 of Salmo salar. Classification (NCBI taxonomy): domain Eukaryota; kingdom Metazoa; phylum Chordata; class Actinopteri; order Salmoniformes; family Salmonidae; genus Salmo; species Salmo salar. The sequence goes on from NC_138300.1 coordinate 122,154,905, forward strand.
GCCCCAGGACCTCTGCCTTGCTAGCCCTACGACCTCTGCCTTGCTAGCCCCAGGACCTCTGCCTTGCTAGCCCACGACCTCTGCCTTGCTAGCCCTACGACCTCTGCCTTGCTAGCCCTACGACCTCTGCCTTGTTAGCCCCAGGACCTCTGCCTTGCTAGCCCCAGGACCTCTGCCTTGCTAGCCCTACGACCTCTACCTTGCTAGCCCCAGGACCTCTACCTTGCTAGCCCCAGGACCTCTGCCTTGCTAGCCCCAGGACCTCTGCCTTGCTAGCCCTACGACCTCTACCTTGCTAGCCCTACGACCTCTACCTTGCTAGCCCCAGGACCTCTGCCTTGCTAGCCCTACTGAAGCGTCTTACCATTTACATTACATTTACGTCATTTAGCAGACGCTCTTATCCAGAGCGACTTACAAATTGGTGCATTCACCTTATGATATCCAGTGGAACAACCACTTTACAATAGTACATCTATATCTTACTTTTTTTTGGGGGGGGGGGGGTTTAGAAGGATTACTATATCCTATCCCAGGTATTCCTTAAAGAGGTGGGGTTTCAGGTGTCTCCGGAAGGTGGTGATTGACTCCGCTGTCCTGGCGTTGTGAGGGAGCTTGTTCCACCATTGGGGTGCCAGAGCAGCGAACAGTTTTGACTGGGCTGAGCGGGAACTGTGCTTCCTCAGAGGTAGGGAGGCGAGCAGGCCAGAGGTGGATGAACGCAGTGCCCTTGTCTGGGTGTAGGGACTGACCAGTCAGCGCAACGCAAAAAAGCTAGATATTCGCTGGCACAAGTGGGCTGCATCGGGCTGAGGAGTAAGATCCACACATTCCCACTAAGTTGCAGTAAGATCCACACATTCCCACTAAGATGCAGTAAGATCCACACATTCCCACTAAGTTGCAGTAAGATCCACACATTCCTAGTAAGATGCAGTAAGATCCACACATTCCCAGTAAGATGCAGTAAGATCCACACATTCCCAGTAAGATGCAGTAAGATCCACACATTCCCAGTAAGTTGCAGTAAGATCCACACATTCCCAGTAAGATCCACACATTCCCACTAAGATGCAGTAAGATCCACACATTCCCATTAAGATGCAGTAAGATCCACACATTCCCATTAAGATGCAGTAAGATCCACATATTCCCATTAAGATGCAGTAAGATCCACACATTCCCACTAAGTTGCAGTCAGCTTCTGGGTGTAGTAACCTCATGTGACATTTACATTTTTTATTTTTAAAACAAAAAATATCTAAAAATAAATATAGATGTTTTAAATAGCATTTGAACCCAGGTCTGTGTGTGTAGGTATTTTATACCACTAATTAAACACATGTTACAACAGCCGGACACTGGTAGTCTACTGTAGATTAGAGAGAGAGAAAGGGAGAGAGAGAGAGAGAGAAAGAGAGAAAGAGAGAAAGAGAGAGAGAGAGAGAGAGAGATAGTGAGAGAGAGAGAGAAAGAGAGAGAGAAAGGGAGAGAGAGAGATAGTGAGAGAGAGAAAGAGAGAAAGACAGAAAGAGAGAGAGAGAGAGAGAGAGAGAGAGAGAGAAAAGAAAGGAGAGAGGGAGAGAGAAAGAGAGAGTCTACTACATTCACAACCTAATCTGGTCACTGTTTCCTGTTAGAACACTGCAATAGCAACTGTACTATTCAGAAGGAGATGGAGAATGCATATGAGTTCAGTTTCCTATCTTTTATACTGACAGTATGTTCTTTTTCATTACCTCTACACAGCCCCAACTCGCTTCATATTGGCCATTCCTCATTATCCAGACAGAGATGATTTACAGAGGAAACGCAGTATAGACGTAATTTATCATACCCAACTGTGTACACAGTTCTATGCAGTTTTCACATTGTTCAGCATCTTTCCCCAATGCCAAGACATATGGTGTTCCCTCTGTAAAACCCACCGTTTTTATTTTTGTACATATTATTGTTTGATAGACTAAACCAACCTCCTTCCACAGATGGTCCCCCCGAGATAGGCCCCGAGCGAGGCCCCGAGCGAGGCCCCGAGCGAGGTTAGACTCCAGAATAAAAATGTACAATTATACTAGAATAAACACAGATAAATAGCAATACTTAGCTTCGGTATATTATTGATAATATTAGCGATATTAAATATGATGATCATTTATGTAAATGAGAAGAGAGTGGATCTATTTAATGGCAGTGTAGAATAGTAGTCCTGGGAGGCTGTGTTGTCCCTGTGTGAGCTCTAGTCCTGGGAGGCTGTGTTGTCCCTGTGTGAGCTCTAGTCCTGGGAGGCTGTGTTGTCTCTGTGTCAGCTCTAGTCCTGGGAGGCTGTGTTGTCTCTGTGTCAGCTCTAGTCCTGGGAGGCTGTGTTGTCGCTGTGTCAGCTCTAGTCCTGGGAGGCTGTGTTGTCCCTGTGTGAGCTCTAGTCCTGGGAGGCTGTGTTGTCTCTGTGTCAGCTCTAGTACTGGGAGGCTGTGTTGTCGCTGTGTCAGCTCTAGTCCTGGGAGGCTGTGTTCGTTGATGGTGTCTTTGATGGTATCTGATGTGCGTGTTGGACCCCTGGAGGAAACTACTACTCCTGGAGGACACTACTACTCCTGGAGGACATTACTACTCCTGGAGGACACTACTACTCCTGGAGGAAACTACTACTCCTGGAGGACACTACTACTCCTGGAGGACACTACTACTCCTGGAGGACACTACTACTCCTGGAGGAAACTACTACTCCTGGAGGACACTACTACTCCTGGAGGACACTACTACTCCTGGAGGACACTACTCCTGGGAGGACACTACTCCTGGGAGGGAGGGAGGGAGGGAGGGAGGGAGGGAGGGAGGGAGGGAGGGAGGGAGGGAGAACTCTCTTTTGGATGTGATGTCCTGAAGTGTAGTGACCGACAGCCTGGAGAACAGTTGCAAGAATGGAGAGAGAGAAGGAAGGATTGATTCCCAGACCATTAAAAAGGTCTCCTCGTTTATTACCATCAATCCAAGTCAGCTCTGAGACAGGCGTGTAGTCTGGCCCTGAGCTAGGAGCTAGGAACCTGAGCTAGGAGCTAGGAACCTGAGCTAGGAGCTAGGAACCTGAGCTAGGAGCTAGGAACCAGAGCTAGGAGCTAGGAGCTGGGAGCTAGGAGCTAGGAACCTGAGCTAGGAGCTAGGAACCAGCACTGACACACACACTAACACGGCCGGCCCTGAGCTAGGAGCTAGGAGCTAGGAGCTAGTAGCTAGGAGCTAGGAGCTAGGACACTGAGGAGAAAGTGACCCACTGAGAGAGACAGCTAGGCTGACAGAAACACACACCAGCTGAAAACAGACCACCAGCACGCACACTGAACCTCCACAAGGGAGAAGGCACTACGCTAACAAGACGTCGTAAGTCATCTGATTTCTGTTCATAATTTACCCCGTGCTGGTGCTTCCCAGGTGAACCAAAGGCTGTGGGCATTAGCGTGACCAGACGTTGGTGTTTATGTACCGCTGACCAAGGAATGGTTGGTCTCCGTGTGGGCGTTACATGATGACATGGCTGGTGGAAGTCATATTTGGATTTAATTCATGAGGTCCTGTGTGTAGTATTTGCAACATGCGCCGCTGTGTTTCACTAGCGAACGCTAGACTCAAGGCTCTAGTTGTGATGGTATGACTACAGTGGTGTGATGGTATGACTACAGTGGTGTGATGGTACAGTATGACTACAGTGGTGTGATGGTATGACTACAGTGGTGTGATGGAATGACTACAGTGGTGTGATGGTACAGTATGACTACAGTGGTGTGATGGAATGACTACAGTGGTGTGATGGTATGACTACAGTGGTGTGATGGTACAGTATGACTACAGTGGTGTGATGGTATGACTACAGTGGTGTGATGGAATGACTACAGTGGTGTGATGGTACAGTATGACTACAGTGGTGTGATGGAATGACTACAGTGGTGTGATGGTACAGTATGACTACAGTGGTGTGATGTATGACTACAGTGGTGTGATGGTATGACTACAGTGGTGTGATGGTACAGTATGACTACAGTGGTGTGATGGTATGACTACAGTGGTGTGATGGAATGACTACAGTGGTGTGATGGTATGACTACAGTGGTGTGATGGTACTGTATGACTACAGTGGTGTGATGGAATGACTACAGTGGTGTGATGGTATGACTACAGTGGTGTGATGGTACAGTATGACTACAGTGGTGTGATGGTATGACTACAGTGGTGTGATGGAATGACTACAGTGGTGTGATGGTATGACTACAGTGGTGTGATGGTATGACTACAGAGGTGTGATGGTATGACTACAGTGGTGTGATGGTACAGTATGACTACAGTGGTGTGATGGTATGACTACAGTGGTGTGATGGTACAGTATGACTACAGTGGTGTGATGGTACAGTATGACTACAGTGGTGTGATGGTATGACTACAGTGGTGTGATGGTATGACTACAGTGGTGTGATGGTACAGTATGACTACAGTGGTGTGATGGTATGACTACAGTGGTGTGATGATATGACTACAGTGGTGTGATGGTACAGTATGACTACAGTGGTGTGATGGTATGACTACAGTGGTGTGATGGTACAGTATGACTACAGTGGTGTGATGGAATGACTACAGTGGTGTGATGGTACAGTATGACTACAGTGGTGTGATGGTATGACTACAGTGGTGTGATGGTACAGTATGACTACAGTGGTGTGATGGTATGACTACAGTGGTGTGATGGTATGACTACAGTGGTGTGATGGTACAGTATGACTACAGTGGTGTGATGGTACAGTATGACTACAGTGGTGTGATGGTATGACTACAGTGGTGTGATGGTATGACTACAGTGGTGTGATGGTACTGTATGACTACAGTGGTGTGATGGAATGACTACAGTGGTGTGATGGTATGACTACAGTGGTGTGATGGTACTGTATGACTACAGAGGTGTGATGGCATGACTACAGTGGTGTGATGGTACAGTATGACTACAGTGGTGTGATGGTATGACTACAGTGGTGTGATGGTACAGTATGACTACAGTGGTGTGATGGTATGACTACAGTGGTGTAGTCAACCTGAGTGAAATATCTTGCATGGTATTTTCTCTGTTTATTCAATACATTCACCAGCTAATCACGTCTCCAGATCTCTGGGCTGCTGATGTCTTAAAGGGCACATAGGAAGGAGCCATGGCTTGGAAAGCAGCTATAGGGGGAGATATAGGAGGAGATATAGGAGATATAGGAGGAGATATAGGAGATATAGGGGGAGATATAGGAGATATAGGAGATATAGGAGATATAGGGGAGATATAGAGGATATAGGAGATATAGGGGAGATATAGAAGATATAGGGGGAGATATAGGGGGAGATATAGGGGGGGATATAGGAGATATAGGGGAGATATAGAGGGAGATATAGGAGATATAGGGGGCTATATAGGGGAGATATAGGGGGGATAAAGGAGATATAGGGGAGATATAGAGGGAGATATAGGAGATATAGGAGATATAGGGGGAGATATAGGAGATATAGGGGAGATATAGGGGGAGATATAGGAGATATAGGGGGAGATATAGTAGATATAGGAGATATAGGGGGAGATATAGGGTGATATAGGGGGAGATAGGGGAGATATAGGAGAGATGTAGGGGAGATATAGGGGAGATATAGGGGGAGATATAGGGGAGATATAGGAGATATAGGGGAGATATATAGAGGGAGATATAGGAGATATAGGAGATATAGGGGGAGATATAGGGTGATATAGGGGGAGATAGGGGAGATATAGGAGAGATATAGGGGAGATATAGGAGATATAGGGGGATATAGAGGGAGATATAGGAGATATAGGAGATATAGGGGGAGATATAGGGGAGATAGGGAGAGATATAGGGGAGATAGGGGGAGATATAGGAGATATAGGACATATAGGGGGATATAGGGGGAGATATAGGAGATATAGGAGATATAGGGGAGATAGGGGGAGATATAGGATATATGGGGAGATATAGAGGGAGATATAGGAGATATAGGAGATATATGGGGAGATATAGGGGAGATAGGGAGAGATATAGGGGAGATAGGGAGAGATATAGGGGAGATAGGGGGAGATATAGGAGATATAGGACATATAGGGGGATATAGGGGGAGATATAGGAGATATAGGAGATATAGGGGAGATAGGGGGAGATATAGGAGATATGGGGAGATATAGAGGGAGATATAGGAGATATAGGAGATATAGGGGGAGATATAGGGGAGATAGGGAGAGATATAGGGGAGATAGGGAGAGATATAGGGGAGATAGGGGGAGATATAGGAGATATAGGCGATATAGGGGGATATAGGGGGATATAGGTGGATATAGGGGAGATATAGGGGGAGATATAGGGGGAGATAGGGGATATAGGTGGATATAGGGGAGATATAAGTGGATATAAGGGAGATATAGGGGGAGAGATAGGGGGAGATATAAGGGGTATAGGTGGATATAGGGGAGACATAAGGGAGATATAGGGGAGATATAGGGGGATATAGGGGGAGATATAGGGGATATATAGGGGAGATATAGGGGCGATAGGGGGAGATATAGGAGATATAGGGGGATATAGGGGGAGATATAGGAGATATAGGGGGAGATATAGGGGAGAAAGGGGGAGATATAGGGGATATAGGTGGATATAGGGGGAGATATAGGGGGAGATATAAGGGAGATAGGGGGAGATATATGGGAGATATAGGAGATATAGGGGGAGATAGGGGGAGATATATGGGAGATAGGGGGAGATATAGGAGATATAGGGGGATATAGGGGGAGATATATGGGAGTTATAGGAGATATAGGGGGATATAGGGGGAGATATATGGGAGATAGGGGGAGATATAGGAGTTTAGGGGGATATAGGGGGAGATATAGGGGAGATAGTGGGAGATATAGGGCGATATAGGGGGAGATAGGGGGAGATTTAGGGGCGATATCGGAGATATAGGGGGAGAAAGGGGGAGATATAGGGGATATAGGTGGATATAGGGGATATATAGGGGGATATAGGGGAGAAAGGGGGAGATATAGGGGATATAGGTGGATATAGGGGGAGATATAGGGGGAGATATAGGGGAGAAAGGGGGAGATATAGGGAATATAGGTGGATATAGGGGGAGATATAGGGGGAGATATAGGGGAGAAAGGGGGAGATATAGGAGATATAGAGGGGATATGGGGAGATATAGGTGGATATAGGGGGATATGGGGGAGATATAGGAGATATAGGGGGAGATATAGGGGAGAAAGGGGGAGATATAGGGGATATAGGTGGATATAGGGGGAGATATAGGAGATATAGGGGGAGATATAGGAGATATAGGGGGAGAAATAGGGGATGTAGGTGGATATAGGGGGAGATATAGGGGGAGATATAGGGGGAGATATAGGGGAGAAAGGGGAAGATATAGGGGATGTAGGTGGATATAGGGGGATATAGGGGGAGATATAGGGGGAGATATAGGAGATATAGGGGGAGATATAGGGGATATAGGTGGATATAGGGGAGAAAGGGGGAGATATAGGAGATATGGCTGCATCACAGCTGGCCATGATGGGCGGCACACAATTGGCCAAGCATTGTCCAGGTATGACCGGGGTAGGCCATCATTGTAAATAAGAATTTGTTTCCCGTCTGGATTACTGCAACTCGCTGTTGGCTGGGCTCCCTGCCTGTGCCATTAAACCCCTACAACTCATCCAGAACGCCGCAGCCCGTCTGGTGTTCAACCTTCCCAAGTTCTCTCACGTCACCCCGCTCCTCCGCTCTCTCCACTGGCTTCCAGTTGAAGCTCGCATCCGCTACAAGACCATGGTGCTTGCCTATGGAGCTGTGAGGGGAACGGCACCTCCGTACCTTCAGGCTCTGATCAGGCCCTACACCCAGACAAGGGCACTGCGTTCATCCACCTCTGGCCTGCTCGCCTCCCTACCTCTGAGGAAGCACAGTTCCCGCTCAGCCCAGTTAAAACTGTTCGCTGCTCTGGCACCCCAATGGTGGAACAAGCTCCCTCACGACGCCAGGACAGCGGAGTCAATCACCACCTTCCGGAGACACCTGAAACCCCACCTCTTTAAGGAATACCTAGGATAGGATAAAGTAATCCTTCTAACCCCCCCCCCCCCCCTTAAAAGATTTAGATGCACTATTGTATCCTGCCTGTTTGGCCCTGTCCGGGGGTATCATCGGATGGGGCCACAGTGTCTTCTGATCCCTCCTGTCTCAGCCTCCAGTATTTATGCTGCAGTAGTTTATGTGTCGGGGGGCTAGGGTCAGTCTGTTACATCTGGAGTATTTCTCTTGTCTTATCCGGTGTCCTGTGTGAATTTAAATATGCTCTCTCTAATTCTATCTTTCTCTCTTTCTGTCTTTCTCTCGGAGGACCTGAGCCCTAGGACCATGCCTCAGGACTACCTGGTATGATGACTCCTTGCTGTCCCCAGTCCACCTGGCCGTGCTGCTGCTCCAGTTTCAACTGTTCTGCCTGCGGCTATGGAACCCTGACCTGTTCACCGGACGTGCTTGTTGCACCCTCGACAACTACTATGATTATTATTATTTGACCATGCTGGTCATTTATGAACATTTTAACATTTTAACATCTTGACCATGTTCTGTTATAATATCCACCCTGCACAGCCAGAAGAGGACTGGCCACCCCTCATAGCCTGGTTCCTCTCTAGGTTTCTTCCTAGGTTTTTGGCCTTTCTATGGAGTTTTTCCTAGGGAGTTTTTCCTAGCCACCGTGCTTCTTTCACATGCTTTGCTTGCTGTTTGGGGTTTTAGGCTGGGTTTCTGTACAGCACTTTGAGATATCAGCTGATGTACGAAGGGCTATATAAAAATAAATTTGATTTGATTTGATTGTAAAGTGGTTGTTCCACTGGATATCATAAGGTGAATGCACCAATTTGTAAGTCGCTCTGGATAAAAGCGTCTGCTAAATGACGTAAATGTAAATGTAAATATATAGGGGGAGATATAGGAGATATAGGGGGATATAGGGGGAGATATAGGGGGAGATATAGGAGATATAGGGGGAGATATAGGAGATATAGGGGGAGATATAGGGGGAGATGTAGGGGGATATAGGGGGAGATATAGGGGGAGATATAGGAGATATAGGGGAGATATAGGGGGATATAGGAGATATAGGGGGAGATATAGGGGGATATAGGGGGAGATATAGGGGAGATATAGGAGATATAGGGGGAGAAAGGGGGAGATATAGGGGATATAGGGGGATATAGGGGGGATATAGGGGGATATAGGGGGAGATATAGGGGGATATAGGGGGGATATAGGGGGATATAGGGGGAGATATAGGGGGAGATATAGGGGAAATATAGGGGAGATATAGGGGCATATAGGAGATATAGGGGGAGATATAGGGGGAGATATAGGAGATATAGGGGGAGAAAGGGGGAGATATAGGGGATATAGGGGGATATAGAGGGGATATAGGGGGATATAGGGGGAGATATAGGGGGATATAGGGGGAGATATAGGGGGAGATATAGGGGGAGATAGGGGGGATATAGGGGGAGATATAGGGGGATATAGGGGAGATATAGGGGGAGATATAGGAGATATAGGGGGAGATATAGGGGAGAAAGGGGGAGATATAGGGGATATAGGTGGATATAGGGGGAGATATAGGAGATATAGGAGGAGATATAGGGGGAGATATAGGAGATATAGGGGAGATATAGGGGGATATAGGAGATATAGGGGGAGATATAGGAGATATAGGGGGAGATATAGGGGGAGATGTAGGGGGATATAGGGGGAGATATAGGGGGAGATATAGGAGATATAGGGGAGATATAGGGGGATATAGGAGATATAGGGGGAGATATAGGGGGATATAGGGGGAGATATAGGGGAGATATAGGAGATATAGGGGGAGAAAGGGGGAGATATAGGGGATATAGGGGGATATAGGGGGGATATAGGGGATATAGGGGGAGATATAGGGGGATATAGGGGGGATATAGGGGGATATAGGGGGAGATATAGGGGGAGATATAGGGGAAATATAGGGGAGATATAGGGGCATATAGGAGATATAGGGGGAGATATAGGAGATATAGGGGGATATAGGGGGAGATATAGGGGGAGATATAGGAGATATAGGGGGAGATATAGGAGATATAGGGGGAGATATAGGGGGAGATGTAGGGGGATATAGGGGGAGATATAGGGGGAGATATAGGAGATATAGGGGAGATATAGGGGGATATAGGAGATATAGGGGGAGATATAGGGGGATATAGGGGGAGATATAGGGGAGATATAGGAGATATAGGGGGAGAAAGGGGGAGATATAGGGGATATAGGGGGATATAGGGGGGATATAGGGGGATATAGGGGGAGATATAGGGGGATATAGGGGGATATAGGGGGAGATATAGGGGGAGATATAGGGGAAATATAGGGGAGATATAGGGGCATATAGGAGATATAGGGGGAGATATAGGGGGAGATATAGGAGATATAGGGGGAGAAAGGGGGAGATATAGGGGATATAGGGGGATATAGAGGGGATATAGGGGGATATAGGGGGAGATATAGGGGGATATAGGGGGAGATATAGGGGGAGATATAGGGGGAGATAGGGGGGATATAGGGGGAGATATAGGGGGATATAGGGGAGATATAGGGGGAGATATAGGAGATATAGGGGGAGATATAGGGGAGAAAGGGGGAGATATAGGGGATATAGGTGGATATAGGGGGAGATATAGGAGATATAGGAGGAGATATAGGGGGAGATATAGGAGATATAGAGGGGATATAGGGGGATATAGGGGGAGATATAGGGGGATATAGGGGAGATATAGGGGGATATAGGGGAGATATAGGAGATATAGGGGGAGATATAGGGGGATATAGGGGAGATATAGGGGGATATAGGAGATATAGGGGGATATAGGGGGATATAGGGAGATATAGGGGGATATAGGGGAGATATAGGGGGAGATATAGGGAGAGATATAGGGAGAGATATAGGGGGATATAGGGAGATATAGGGGGATATAGGGGAGATATAGGGGGAGATATAGGGGATATAGGGGGAGATATAGGGGGATATAGGGAGATATAGGGGGATATAGGAGATATAGGGGGATATAGGGGAGATATAGGGGGATATAGGGGAGATATAGGGGGAGATATAAGGAGAGATATAGGGAGAGATATAGGGGGATATAGGGAGATATAGGGGGATATAGGGGAGATATAGGGGGAGATATAGGGGATATAGGTGGATATAGGGGATATATAGGGGGATATAGGGGAGATATAGGGCAATATAGGGGGGATATAGGGAGAGATATAGGGGAGATATAGGGGGATATAGGGAGATATAGGGGGATATAGGGGAGATATAGGGGGAGATATAGGGGATATAGGTGGATATAGGTGGGGATATAGGGAGAGATATAGGGGAGATATAGGGGGATATAGGGGAGATATAGGGGGGATATAGGGAGAGATATAGGGGAGATATAGGGGGATATAGGGGAGATATTCAAAAAAAGTACAGTACATTTAAAAAAAAATGCATGAAATGAAATGAAATGAAATGTATGCATCCACTACTGTAATAGGGGGATATAGGGGGATAGATCAGGGGTATAGGGGGAGATATAGGGAGATATAGGGAGATATAGGGGAGGTATAGGGGGGAAACAATGTGGAGGGTGCTCCATAGATCCACATAAAGGGCCATTGACTTGGCTTTTGTCCAAAATGCCCCCCCCCCCCCCCTGTATGCAGCAGCGCACAGGGTCAATGACATTTACATTTCTGTCAATTCAGGATGTACACTGAAATTATTATTGTTTACTTTATGAACTGAACGGAATTGAAACGGAACTGACCCCAAACACTGGTAGAGTACTACTTTTGACCAATACAGGGAATACAGTGATAATACATTTGCAGATTATATATGTACTTCAGAGAGAAAACCTTTCTGTTTTGACTGATCGCTAGTAGGATTTAGGATTTTATTTGGATCCCCGTTAACTGTTGCAAAAGCAGAAGCTACTCTTCCTGGGGTCCACAAGAAACATGAAACATAATACAGAACATTAATAGACAAGAACAACTCAAGGACAGAACTACATACATCTAAAATATATAAATAAAAACTAAATGTATATAAATAAAAACTAAAGACTGCTAGTGCGTCTTGCTAGTTCCTGAAATCCTGAAGTTCTCTTCCCGTTTCTTGATACAGTACGTTTCAAAATTAAGAAAATAGAATCTATGGGTTACTTTCAGAGTTGAAGAATTGAAAATACCAGATTTTAGAACGTGAATTCAGAATTATTGAGTTGAGAAGTTTAAGAGCTTACTTTAGACACCTAGTGATCTCAGGAGACTTTAAAAAAAAACCTGGATTGATTGGCTGGAGTCTCTGAAGGGAGAGAAACGCAGCAGTATCACTGATCAAGAGAGACATCACTCCTCCCAGGGATGTAGAGAGGTGTAGAGAGGTGTAGAGAGGCGTAGATAGGTGTAGAGGGATGTAGAGGGGTGTAAAGA